>NC_043001.1:32489550-32492050 GCF_006345805.1 Octopus sinensis | reverse complement strand
CTCTCTCTCTCTCTTTTACTTGTTTCAGTCATTTGACTGTGGCCATGCTGGAGCACCGCCTTTAGTCGAGCAAATCGACCCCAGGACTTATTCTTTGTAAGCCTAGTACTTATTCTGTCGGTCCCTTTTGCCGAAGCGCTAAGTTACGGGGACGTAAACACACCAGCATCGGTTGTCAAGCGATGTCGAGGAGACACACACACACACACACACACACACACACACACATATATATAATATATAATATATTATATATATATATATATGATATACGACTGGCTTTCAGTTTCCGTCTACCAAATCCACTCACAAGGCTTTGGTCGGTCCGAGGCTATAGTAGAAGACACTTGCCCAAGATGCCACGCAGTGGGACTGAACCCGGAACCATGTGGTTCGTAAGCAAGCTACTTACCACATAGCCATAGAAAAATAACTAAGGTCACACTTGTAATGGTTTTCTCGATCAGAGCTAATTTTGCTCTAAACAAAATGTGACAAAAGCTGTCAGTCTCACCCTTTAGAAATCTATTATTGTCAAAGAAAGGATTAATTATAAAATTAAAAATGTCTTTTATCTTAAATTTTACCAGTCACCGGTCAGAAAATTAATGACAGCAAAGCATTTGGTAATCTCCCTTTAGTACCTTAGCATACTATGCAATCGATTACATGACTGAAATTGACCAATGAGGTCAGCGAAACCGGCCCTATGAGCCAGGCATGGCTTGAGAAGGAACAATTATTCGTTATATATTTTTTATTGATCACACATATACTTCCAATGTATTAAACCCCTAGTAAAGATAGATTCAATTATCAAATATTTCCCCATAAATAATACTACTATGAAGTTAGTACCGAGTGTTTTTCTTTTGTTTGTAAGCATAAATTCATATTCACATCGATCCTTACCCTAATCCTAACCTTAAACTCTAACCCTATCTGTGAACCGAAAATGAACACCTGAAAATGAGGAAGTATCTTTTGATTTAGTTTTCCAAGGGTATGAAAGTAAGACCCAAAATGATCTACATTATGTCACATGGAATAAACGAAAAGTGTAACAAAGGACATGCATTGGAAAATCCTTTTACGAGAAAAGGATTTCTAAGGTGACCGCATAGAAGTAAAAAGATAAAAACGCTCCCGAAAATAAATTCAGCTCTTTGAAGACAACAAATCTGATCCCAAAAACCCGATGAACGAGGTAAGATTAAATGATAACACAAAATATTCTCAAAACGCATTGAATAACATTACATCCTACAAACAATCCAATGTTCCATATATTCGTAGCAAAACGTAGATTATTTACGAACGTGTTGGCAGTTTAGCTTAATTGGTTCAGAGCACCGCGATGCGTAATCATGGAGGTGTGAGTTCGAGTCTCATAGCTGGCCGCCAACACTTTTAATTTTTATAGGCGTATGAGTGGCTGTGTGGTAAGTAGCTTGCTTATCAGCCACATGGATCCGGGTTCATTCCCACTGCGTGGCACCTTGGGCAAGTGTCTTCTACTATAGCCTCGGGCCGACCAACGCTTTGTGTGCGGATTTGGTAGATGGAAACTGAAAGAAGCCCATCGTATATATGTATATATATGTGTATGTGTGTGTATATGTTTGTGTGTCTGTGTTTGTTTCCCCAACATCGCTTGACAACCCGATGGTGGTGTGCTTACGTCCCCGTAACTTAGCAGTTCGGCAAAAGAGACCGATATAATAAGTACTATGTTACAAAGAATAAGTCCTGGGGTCGATTTGCTCGACTAAAGGCGGGGCTCCAGCATGGCCACAGTCAAATGACTGAAACAAGTAAAAGAGTAAAAGAGAACTAAATACCGCCATATAGCTCAAATTTGTGATAAACAACATCGCTAATAACGTACAAAATCAATTCAATCACATACATTACTACTAACACAGCAGCGAAGGAACAAGTTTCCAAACTAAAAAGACCGTTTCGTCATGCGTTCATCTTCGATTACCCTTAAAGATTACAAAGCCAACATCTACTTCAAACCCAAGTAAAATTATAATTATTGCTTAAGTAATTAAGGATTTATGAATTATACGTTAAACAGACTGATTTAGCATTTAACTATTTAGATAATTAAGTTATTACAAATTGATACCAATATATATATATATATAATATATATATATATATATATATATATATATACTTATAAAGTTAATCCAAACATGAAAACACAAAGAGAAAACACAACAACGCGAGGACGTGGAACAAGTATAGTATTATTGGACGCTCAGGAAAGAAGGAGGGTTTAACGTTTCTTCGTCAGAAACATAGGAAAGGTAAGATCCAAAGAAGGGAAGACGGAGGGAAAAAATCGCCAACTGTACACACGCGGTCACATTGAATGACCCAATGACATTTTGAATGACCCGTATATATATATATATATATAGATATATATATATATATATATATATATATATATATATACTAATATATATATATATATATATATAGAGAG
>NC_043001.1:32483515-32489450 GCF_006345805.1 Octopus sinensis | reverse complement strand
TATATATATATATATATATATTATATATATATATATATAATATACTACATATATACATACATACGTTAATATTTTCTATGTACAAACCACACACACACACACGTATATATATATATATATATATATATATATGTAGGTATATATATATGCGTGTGTGTGTGTATATGTGGGTATACATGTATGTATATATGTATGTATGCATGCATGTATGCATGTACGTATGTAATCATGTATTATGTGTGCAAGTGAAAGACTATATTTATATATAAGTTTACTTATATATCTACGTATATCACTCTCGCTCTCTTCCACATTCCACTTATAAATCCTCACCATTTTATTTATCAATTTAAATCTTCCTGACACCCGTACCTATCACATGCGAAATCGTATTTATCTAACCCACCCCCACATTGCCACTTTCTATCTCCCCCATTTCTATATAGATATTATCTTAGTTTATCTACCGGATTCTCTGCGTATTTATCATCAAACTGTCCATCTACCTAGCTAAACTTATATATATATATAAATATATATATATATATATATGTATATAAATAATATATATATATATATAATATATATATATATATAATATATATATATATATATATAATATATTATATATATTATATGTTATATATATATATATATATATGTTATATATATATATAATATATATATATATATGTATATATATATTATATATATATTTTATATATATATATATATATATGCATATTTACATGCATATTATACATATATATATATATATATATATATATATATATACAAACATATATATATATATATAATGTATAATATGCTAGTGTATGTATACATACATATACGTTTGAATTTAGATATAGATGCATAACATGAATAATACACACCTACATTCATAATGTATGTGTGTGTATAATAGAAGATACATTTATGTTATATTTCTCAGTTCGTCTGTATGTATAATAATATATATATGTATATATATATATATATATATATATGTATGTATGTATGTATGTATGTATGTATGTATGTATGTATGATGTGTTATGTATGTATGTATGTGTGTATGTATATGTTGTTATATTTTTATTTCACTCATCAGACTGAGGTAATTCAAACTAGGGTACCGTCTTCAAGAATTTTTATTCGAATGTATCGATCCCAGTACTTAAATTTTAAAAGCCTGGTACTTATTCTAACGGTCAGTTTTGACGAGCTGCTAAGTTTCTGGAATGTAAACACATCAGCACCGGTTGTCAAGTGGTGGTGGTGGGGATGAGAAAACAGACCAGACACACACACACACCACACACACACACACACACACACACCACACACCCACACACACACATATATATAATATATAAATATATATAATTAAATATTAATATTAAATTATATATATATTCATATCTCCAATCTTATTATTATCTCTATTATTTAAGAAATAAATTTGTGTTCTCTTACTAAGCACGAACCGCAGTGACTTATTCACTGCAGCCCTTCTCCTCAGAAATTTATTAGCGCGCCAGAGCCAATACATTGAAATTTTATCACTAGTGTAATCGGTACAGCTACACACGTGTCTGTACTGGCACGAAAGCTGGGGTTAGCTTTTCCGTTTACATTACTATGAACGGATGCACTGAGAAGCACGGACATTTGGATTGCATAAGTAATTCTCTTGTCAAGGCTGAAACCGAGGTATGCATTTAATTCTGTTTTTTTTATCTAATTTTCATCTGTCATGGCCCGCCAAAATTGGTTCTGGTGTTCGCTGTATTTTTCCTCTAGAGAATTTCCTTGTAGTTTGACCGTTGATGGTCTATTTCTAGCATATGGCCGGGCCGACTCCCTAGCAGTAAGCCCTGCCAATATACACATATATTAGAATTTTCTCTGACTCCTCAGATTTTTGTATGCTGGACTACTGGTTTTAAATTGATATTAAAATTAATATTAATTTATCTCCCTCCTTATTTAATTATATATATATATATATATATATATATATATATATATATATATATATATATATTATATATATATATGTATGTATATATATATATAGAGAGAGAGAGAGATGAGAAAGAGTGAGAGTGAGAGGGAGCGAGAGATAGTGAGAGTATGAAAAAGAGATACGATAGACTTCTTTTGGTGTACCAAACCCACTGACAAGGCTTTGGTCGGCCCGAGGCTATATTAGAAGACACCTGCCCAAAATGCCATACAGTGAATGGTTGGGACGCGCGCTGTTTTCCACACAACTACGCCTCGTATATATAAGAGAATGTATAAATAGTATTCATTACATATTGTTTTGTTGTAGTTAATTTGACTTACATCAGTTTCCAATAGTTTTTATAGGTTGGTCCAGCGATTGGCTTACTCAAATTGGTCCATTGATTGGTTAAGAAAAACTGAGACTCAATATAAATATGGTATTCTGGTGACCAGACAGCCATGACTAATGAGGATAACATTAATTCTCTTGAGAAAGTTCAATTTTGCCCAACCAATCAATGAACCGATTGCGTAAACCAATCAATGAGCAAAACCTGCAATGATATTCAGAAACATTTGTAAGTCAGCAGGTATTTAAAGGAAAACATTTGACAAGACACTCAGTCGCCCGCTGACACTCACTGACGCTACAGCGAAGAGGCCAGGGAACAGAAGAAAGACGACATGCACCCAACACCAGAGCTGAAGACACCTACCTCAAAACGGTAGAGGAGTAGGGGCCGAAACCGGACGTGTATCCTTTTGATGATGTCTTGAGCTAACTGTATCCTATAAAGGAGTTGTTGTGGTAGCAGACCACGAAACACGGTTGAAATTCCTCCAATATATTTATATCTTGTCTTGTGTATCATTTTGTGTAAAAGACTGGTGTAACTGGGAGTGCAACCATGGATTTACAATACAGAACTATGATGGATTATAAACAGCCACAAGAGTATACAGAGGCCTTTACTTATTTAAAAATAATTCGTTAACCTGGTGTATTAACAGAAAACTTAAAAAGTATTTTGCCCGGATTGATAATAACTGATTAATAACCCTTTGATCACACACACACGCGCGCAAACAAACACACACATGTAATATGTGTGTGTATGTATATACATATATATATATATATATATAACAAAGTTGAGTTGTGGGGTATCACACGAGTGGAATTATATACCTTCTTTCGTATATATATATAGATATATATATATATATATATATATATATATATATATATATATAGATAGAAGATAGATAGATAGATAGATAGATAGATCGATAGATGATAGAAGATAGATAGATAGATAGATAAATATACTCTTTTACTCTTTTACTTGTTTCTGTCATTTGACTGTGGCGATGCTGGAGCACCACTTTTAGTCGAGCAAATCGACCCCAGGACTTATTCTTTGTAAGCCTAGCATTTATTATATCGCTCCGTTTTACCGAACCGCTAAGTTACGGGGACGTAAACACAAAGCATCGGTTGCCAAACGATGTTGGGGGGACAAACACAGACACACAAACATACACACACAAACACATATATATACATATATACGATGGGCTTCTTTCAGTTTCCGTCTACCAAATCCACTCACAAGGCTTTGGTCGGCCCGAAGCTATAGTAGAAGACACTTGCCCAAGGTGCCATGCAGCGGGACTGAACCCGGAATCATGTGGTTGGTAAGCAAGCTACTTACCACACAGCCACTCCTGCGCCTATGTTGATGTAAACAGGAGACGTAGAACTCAAAATATGAGTTAATGTATATTTTTATAAATATTTAGCAGAAGAAACAGAAGGACTCCAAATCGTGAATATACTCTTTTACTCTTTTACTTGTTTCAGTCATTTGACTTTAATCGAGCACCGCCTTTAGTCGAGAAAATTGACCCTAGGACTTATTCTTTGTGAGCCTAGTACTTATTCTATTGGTGTCTTTTGCCGAACCGCTAAGTTACGTGGACGTAAACACACCAGCATTGGTTGTCAAGCAATGGTGTGGTGACAAACACAAATACACAAATACATACATATATGTTTCCGTCTACCAAATCCACTCAAATGGCTTTGGTCAGCCCGAGGCTATAGTAGAAGACACTTGCCCAAGGTGTCACGCAGTGGGACTGAACACGGAACTATGTGGTTCGTAAGCAAGCTACTTACCATACAGCCACCCATACATCTATAATATATATACACATATGATCACGCTCCAACATCAGATACAGAATCAAGAAAAAATATGCGTATCTGTGTATATGCGTGTCTGTTTACGTGTGCGTATGTGTGCAAACATGTGTATGTGTGTCCTTTTTATTAAAAAAAAACTTTTTAAAATTCACTAAATACCTCTACACAAATACACATACATACACATACACACACACGCATACACACACAGGTACAGCAATCCGTGTCGTTATCTTAGCACTACTGCAAATACCGTCAATGAATTTGTATAGAAATGAACTAATCTTCAGTTGAAGAATATTTCAGACAAACTGAAAATCCCGGAAATTACATTCAGTCACGGAGTATAAAATAACAAGCGAACAATGGATTTTCTAATATAACATTCATTTCAATCTTTACAGCTGTTCCAAGGACAGATTTATAACAAATAATTATTCAAGAGCGTATAACATCGACTATATAATATTGGTTTCAGAGGCCAACAACAATAATAATGATGATGATTTCAAATGTTTGCACAAGGCCCGCAATTTAGCGCGAGTTGAGTAAGTCGATTCCAATGACTCCAGTGCTTCATTGGAACTTGTTTTATCGACACCAAAAGGATGAAAAACACAGTTTACCTCAGCGAAATTTGAACTCAGAAAAAACGGAATGACGAAAATACTGCTAAGCATTATACCTGGCGTGCTAAAGATGTTGTCAGCTCACCACCTTCCATCTATTATACGATATTGATTATATAATGAAAGATCCATAGTCATCTCGTGAACAAATAAATTTGGATGAATTCATTTTGTCATGTTTTTTCATTGTTCACCAGACATATGCTATATATGGATTTGGTAGACGGAACCACTGCCCAGTAGTTAGGGCAGGGGACACGCGGTCGTAGGATCGCGGTTTCGATTCCCAGACCGGGTGTTGTGAGTGTTTATTGAGCGAAAACACCTAAAGCTTCACAAGGCTCCGCTAGGAGTGGTGGCGATCCCTGCTGTACTCTTTCGCCGCAACTTTCCCTCACTCTTTCTTCTGTTGGCCTGCTCGCTTAGCCAGTGGGGTGGCGTCATTTGAAGGCTAAAACAATGCGAAGCGCGTTGTGACCAGCGATGTGTAGTAACATCTGATAGCTTGGTCGGTCACGTGATCACGTGATATACATGCATACATACAAGCCAATCTTCCCCTCCAAACGAAGAAAGACGCTATTACGATGATATTTCTATGCATCTACCTACGCATCCCATAACCATGATCTATCGCACATCCCATTTGCAAATTATGAGCATTACAGCTATTACTTAAATTTCGAGCTCCCAGAAACCGCTGCCGAGATAAAAAAAATCTATGCCTTCTTTCTACAGTATTCTGTATTTTCTATACTCTAAGTAAAATAAATTTGTTTACCAAGATATATAAATTTATATGTGCTAATACATATGTGATTAGCTTCTAACTGTATTTAGTCTTCGGGGTTGCTGTGTGGTAAGTAGCTTGCTTACGAACTACATGGTTCTGAGTTCAATCCCACTGCGTGGCACCTTCGGCAAGTGTCTTCTACTAAAGCCTCGGGCCACCAAAGCCTTGTGAGTGTATTTGGTGGACGGAAACTGAAAGAAGCCCGTCGTATATATGTATATGTATATATATATATATGTGTCTGTGTTTGTTCCCCACCACCACCACCAACATCGCTTGACAACCGAT
>NC_043001.1:32463515-32481015 GCF_006345805.1 Octopus sinensis | reverse complement strand
ATTATTATTATTATGACAGGAATAAATATATACATATACGATGGGCTTCTCTCTGTTTCCGTCTACCAAACCCACTCACAAGACTTTAGGCGGCCCGAGGCTATAGTAGAAATCCCTTGCTCAACGTGTCATGCGGTGGGACTGAACCCAGAACCATGTGGTTGAGAAGCAAGCTTCTTACCACACAACCACGGTTCCGCCTCAATCTCTCTTTCCCTCTTTCTCACTGTCTCCCCCCCCCTTTCCCTCTTTCTCCCTCTACGAATATGTGTGTGTGTATAGGAAAATTTGTTGTTGTATTTACATAAACATTTAAAAGATATTTTATATTATTGAATCTTGCAAACATTGAATCTTCTAAACATGTTTTTCTACATTACTGTTTTAAATTTTTACCATTCATAAACAAAAATATTGTTGAAACTTGTTTAGTATATATGTAAATTAATTTATTTAACATAGGCGCAAGAGTGGCTGTGTGGTAAGTAGCTTGTTTACCAACCACATGGCTCCGCTTTGGGCAAGTGCCTTCTACTATAGCCTCGGGCCGACCAAAGCCTTGTGAGTGGATTTGGTAGACGGAAACTGAAGGAAACCGGTCGTATATATGTATACGACACACATATGTATATATGTGCTTGTGTGCCTGTGTTTGTCCCCCACAACATCGCTTGTCAACCGATGCTGGCGTATTTATGTCCCCGTAACTTAGCGCAAGACTATATCCATTAACAACAGAACCAAAAGTGAAAAAATGTGGTCAACCTAACTGCGGTACATGCCCCCACCTTTTGGAGGGCTCAGAATTCTACTTTCAAACAAGGTGAAACATTTAAGATCAAATCAAATTTCACCTGTGCCTCGGAAAATCAATTCTATGCCATTACATGCTTAGGGTGTGGTAACAATTATATTGGCCAAACACTCTCCACAAAGCACAAATCCGCCACTCACAATACAGACAGTTACAGATTAGTGAACACATAGAAATGTGTGCTAGGAATGTTAATCCTAATTTCCTAATTTTCCCCTTCTATCAATGTTCACATAACACCCCTGTGCAACAAAGAATGAATGAAGAGGCAACTGTCATCAATAAATATGTTCCCCAACTCAATATGAACACATAACATAATACAGAACACTACTAAATTTTCAATTAATACCACTAACCCCATATATTCCATACACCATTTACATTATAGATCTATATCTACCCTAATTGCACCAAATCCAGAAATACTCCCTTACACATAATCTTTTCTCTCAGAGACTAATAGACCTGACACTATTCATTAATCGGTGTGCATTCAAAGCAATGATTAGTAATTTACGAAACCGGTATGCTTTTAAATCCCTTTAACAATTCACAATAATGACTTTTCTTACTTTAATTCCTACCTCAGTTCATCTAATTGTATATATCTATCATTACTTTTCATAAAATGCCACTATTATTTTTTTATTATTTCCAATGTGCATTTTCGCTTATTTTTCTTCTTACTTCCCCTTACATTTCCACGTGTAGGTTCTATTTTTTTTGTAACATATTCTATTATAGATGTATATATATATATATGTATATATCAAGTAATATATATATATCATATATATATATATCTATATATATATATATATATATATATATATATATTATATATTATATATATGTATGTATGTATATATAGGGAGAATTCACAGAAAAACAAAAGACGAAGGCAGGTGGTGTAGACAACAAACAGATGTATTAGTATACGCTCGGGAAGTGAAAAAGTCTCTAACGTTTCGAGCCTACGCTCTTCCACAGAAAGGAACATAAGGAGATAAAGTAAAGAAAATGTAGTGGCTAGCGATCTATCATGGCGAAAAATATATATGTATGTATATATATATGTGAGTGTGTGTGTGTGTCTCTCTCTCCCTCTCTCTCTCTCTCTCTCTCTCGATATATATATATATATAACGATTTTCTTGCTTCGCCGTTCCTTCTATTTCCGAAGAAGAGCGTCTGCTCGAAACGTTAAACCACCTTTCCTTTCCTGAAAGCCTGCTAATACATTACATGACCACGTCCTCGCGGTGTTGATTTTGTGTTTGTTCATTTTGGGATTTGCTATACATATACATACATATATATATATATATATATATATATCTATATATATATATATATATATATTTATGTATATACATATATATATATATTTATGTATATACATATATATATATTTATGTATATATATATTTATGTATATACATATATATATATATTTATGTATATATATATATATTATATGTATATATACATATGTATTTATATGTGTGTGTGTGAGTGTGTGTGTGTCTGTATACGACAAGTATATTGGAGAGGATATGAAGTCGATCGACATCAGCAGTAAACATTCCAGTATGTCTGTTTATTCCAGTATATTGGATTCATACACACACATGTATTAGTGGCATAGATTATCAAATAGAAAGAGTTATTAATTACAATGACAAGGATGTGAGAGCATATAAACATATAGGAAACGAGCGATCAATTGAGCAGACAAGCAAATGGGCAAATGGGCAAATGATCAGATTGTCTATAAAACCAAAAGGATGTGTAGGTGCTATTTCTTTACGACCGTTTCTGGAAGAGACAACGAAATCTTACAGGTTATTTCCATCTCTTCAGTGTTATGTAGGGATGAGCAGATAAGACTTGGATAATGAATGTGTCTCTAGGCTTCTTATCCTTACATAACACTGAAGAGATAGAGATTACCTGGAAGATTTCGTTGCCTCTTAGCAGAAACGGCCGTAAGGAACTATCATCTATACATCCATTCGATTTTATAGACAATCTGTTCATTTTCCCATTTGCTCATCTGCTCAATTGATCACTCGCTCCTGTATGCTTATATGCTTCCACACCGTTTTTTAGGCAATTACCAATTACTAACTCTTTCTATTTGATAGTCTATACCACTAAGCATGTGTGTTTATCAATCCAATACATTGGAATGAATAGACATACTGGAGTTTTTACCGGCTGATGTCTGTTGATTTCATATCCTCTCCACTCTCTTATTTCTTGTATAAATCAAGGATAAACCACTTTTTACCCCTCGCCCATATTTCATACTCAATTGCGAGATTGCCACGCAATAACTAGCACTTGGGTATGAATAACTGGGTACACTACCAGCAGTATATTGGATAGGTACTATCCCTTAGTTGGTTCCTCAACCTCCAACTCACACAAATATATATATATATATATATATAAATATACATACACACACACACACATATATATATATGTGTATGTATGTATGTATGTATGTATGTATGTATGTATGTAAAAATATATATGTACATACATGTATATATACATATGTAAATATATGTATATATATGTGTATGTATATATATATATGTATGTATGTATATATTATATTATTTGTATATATATATGTATATATATAATAATATATATATTACACATATATACATATATATATATATACATATACATATATATAGATATATTATATATATATATACATATACATATATATATATATTTATATAATATATATATATATATATATATACGCGACGGGCTTCTTTCAATTTCTGTCTATCAAATCCACATAAAAACAGACACCAGGAGCGGCTGTGTGTTAAGAAGTTGCTTCCCAACAACATTGCTCTGAGTTCAGTCCCACTGCGTGAGACCTTGGGCAAGTGACTTCTACTATAACCACGGGCCGACCTAAGCCTTGCGAGTGGATTTGGTAGATGGAAACTGGAAGAAGCTCGTCGTATGTATGTGTGTGTATATATTATATATATATTATATGTGTGTGTGTATATATATATATTTATATATGTGTGTGTGCATGCGTGTGTGTGTATTTGTGTATCTGTGATTGCGTCCTTCTAACCTAGCAGTTAGGTAAAAGGCTTTCAAAGAATAAGTTCTGGGTTCGATTTCTTCGACTGAAGGCGCTGATCCAGCATGGCCGCAGTCAAATGCCTGAGACAAATAAAAAATGAAAAATAATATACACGTAGATATACACACATAAATGCCCACATATACACATAATTGCCTATCGATTATTACTTAGTCAGGTATGTCCCACTCTCCTCCCCCTCTCTCTCTTGCTCTCCTTCTCTCCCTTTCTCCCTCTCTATCAACATTGGTATTTAAGTGTGGGTATGTATGTGACTGTGTGTGTGGTTGTGTGTGTGTGTGTATCTGCGTGAACGTGTGTGTATGTGTGTGTGTTTTTCTGTGTGCATCCAGAGACATGCATCCATATATAGATGCACACATATTCGATATACAGAAATATGTACGCATATACACATACACCCATATATATACATATACATACATACATTATATATATATATATATATATATATATATATATACAAAATGTGACCTCGTGTGTGCCGTGGCGATTTTTTTCCCTCTGTCTTCCCTTCTCTGGATCTTTCCTTCTATGTTTCCGACGAAGAGCTCCACTCGAAACGTAAACCCTCCTTTTCCCTTCTTTCCTGAGCGTCCAATAATACTATATTTGTTCCACGTCCTCGCGTTGTTGTGTTTTTTTGTGTTTCTTGTTTGGATTAACTCTACATGTATATAATATATATATATATATATATATATATATATATATTATATACACATACACCACACACACAAACACACACACACACACTACATATACATATATATATATATATATATATATATATATATATATATACATACATACATACATACATACATAAAACCAACTTTCTCATCTATATCTATATATATATATATATATATATACAAACTCACACAGAATATCACGCTCAAAATCTGTTTCTGTCTGTCTTTCTCTCTCTCTCCTTATCTCTCTCTCTCTCTTTCTCACACACACACACACGACACACACACACACGCACACACACACAAACACACACCTCACATGTAGAGCGCGCACTCTGTCACTCTCTCTCTCTTTCCTCTCCCTCTCATACACACCTTACACATACAAGCGTACACTCTCTCTCTCGCTCCCTCTCTTCCCTCTCTCTCTCTCTCTGTCACAGACACTTCACACATACAAACTTGCTCTCCTTCTCTCTCTCTCTTTCTCTCTCTCTCTCTCTCTCTTTCTCTCTCTCTCTCTCTCTCCTCTCTGATCCTCACTGTCACTCACACACATCGCACATACAAGTGCTCTCTCTTTCTCTCTCTCTCACACACACCACACACATACCAGCGCGCACTCTCTCTCACGCTCGCTCTCGCTAACTCTCTCTCTCTTTCACACACACACAGACGCACACACACACACACACACAGATACACACTCACACACTCACATAAACACACGCACACACACACTCACAAAGACACACATACACACATGCATTCACACACGCACACTCACACACACACATTCACACACACACACACCACACACACACAGACACACACACACACACACACACACACGCACACTGTGACACGTGCCAACCACACATATCCCAAATATACATTTCTGTTATGTTAGTTCACGCCAAACATCCTCTCGATAACCGCGCATCTTTTTACATTTCCCTGCATCAACTCTTCTCACTCCCCTCCCAGCCATCCTTTTTCTTCCTTTTCATCTTCCCCTTCACATCCCCCCTCCTATCCCCTCCCTTGGTCTTTCACCAATTTTTCCCCCTACCCCTTAATGTTTACCATTCTCTTTTATCCGCATTCCGTTCCAAAATCCTTTCTACTTTCATCGCCCGATTCTAAGCAAACAGACCGTTAGGCACCATATTCGCTTATTCATTCATTCGCTCATTCTCTCATTCTTTTATTCGGTCGTTCAATCATTTTAGTCATTCGGTCATGCAGTCATTCAGTTATTTCATTCATCGAAACATTTTGTAACGGCACCTCATACACTACTACTACTACTACCACCACTTCTACTACTACTACTACTACTACTACTACTACTACTACTACTACTACTACTACTACTGCTGCAGCTGCTGCTACAACAACATCAACTTCTACTACTACTGCTACTACTACTATTATTACTGCTGCTGCTGCTGCTTCTACTACTACTACTACTTACTACTACTACTACAGCTGCTGCTACAACAACATCAACTTCTACTACTACTATTATTACTGTTGCTGCTTCTACTACTACTACTACTACTACTACTACTACTACTACTACTACCAACAACAACACCATCACCACTACCATCACCATCAACACGATCACCAACACCATCATCAACAACACCACCACCACTAACACATCTCCACAATGACCGCACGATACCACCACCGCCATCACCAGCACTATCATCACTATTGCAAACAACAACAGGACATCTACAACTACTACTACTCCTACTACTACTACTACTACTACTACTACTACTACTACTACTACTAATAATAATAATAATAATAATAATACTAATACTAATACTACTAATACTACTACTACTACTTGCTCTACAACTCTTTCCACTATGCAATCTCCTCCTTCCTCTCCCCACTACGCTTCTTCATCGTATTCTACATTCTCTTCAGCCTCTATCACAACACTACCAGCATCATCACCACCACTACCAACAACAGCAACAGCAACAACAACAACACTACCACTGTCGTCATCATACTAGACTACGACTATAATACTACTATACTACTACTACGACTACTACTACTACTGATAATAATACTAATAAGAAGAAGAAGAAGAAGAATAAGAAGAGAAGAAGAAGAAGAAAGAAGAAGAAGAAGAAGAAGAAAGAAGAAGAAGAAGAAGAAGAAGAAGAAGAAGAAGAAGAAGTAGAAGAACAACAACAACAAGTAGAAGAAGAATGATATAATAATAATAATAATAATAATAATAATAATAATAATAAAATAATAATAATAATACTGCTGCTCTTCCTCATTGTATTCCACTTTCACTTCAGCATCTACCAGTATCACTATATACTATTTCTACCATCACCGCTACCATCACCAGCGCCGCCACTACAACCACCACCACCACCACTACGGCTCACCGCTGCCGCTGCCGCTGCCACCTTCAGTCCGTATCTCGTACTCCTCCTCCTACTACTACTTTCCTCAGCATGTCCCCCTCCTCCCCTCTTCATTCTCGTGTTTGATTCATTCACCAAGAACTCGAATTAATTCACAAGCTGCCCAATCCGCCTACGCATGAATGAGATGCTTTTGCTTTGTTTTTGTTTTTTTCTTTGTTTATTTTTCATTTATCTCTTTTCTTTTCTTGTTTTTTTATTTTTTTTCTTCTTTTTACATTTTATTCATGCTGAGGATTATCATGATTAAGACGGCGCGATGGCAGAAGCGTTAGCACGTCGGGCGGTAATTTCTTCCGACTTTACGTTCAGAGTTCAAATTCCACCGATGTCGACTTTGCCTTTCATCCTTTCGGAGTCGATTAAATAAGTACCAGTTACGCACTGGGGTCGATATAATCGACTTAATCCGTTTGTCTGTCCTTGTTTGTCCTCTCTGTGTTTAGCCCCTTGTGGGTAGTAAAGAAATAGGTAATTTCTTCCGACTTTATGTTCTGAGTTCAAATTCCGCCGAGATCGACTTTGCTTTTCATCCCTTTCGGGTTCGGTAAAATAAGTACCAGTTAGACACCCCTCCCCAAAGTTGCTGGCATTGGGCTAAAATTTGTAATTATTATTAAAAGGCGGCGAGCTGACAGAATCGTTAACACGCCGGACTATATGCTTAGCGGCATTTCGTCCGTCTTTACATTCTGAGTTCAAATTCCACCGAGGTCGTCTTTGCCATTTATCCTTTCAGTGTCGGTAATCGACTAATCCGCAAGGCGGCGAACTGGCAGAATCGTTAGCACGCCGGCGAAATGCTTAGTGGTATTTCGTCTGCCGCTACGTTCTGAGTTCAAATTCCGCCGAGGTCGACATTGCCTTTCATCCTTTCGGGTTCGATTAAATAAGTACCAGTCACGCACTGGGGTCGATATAATCGACTTAATCCGTTTATCTGTCCTTGTTTGTCCCTTCTGTGTTTAGCCCCTTGTGGGTAGTAAAGAAATAGGTATTTCGTCTGTCTTTACGTTCAAAGTTCAAATTCCACCGAGGTCGACTTTGCCATTCATCCGTTCGGGGTCGGTAATCGACTAGTCTCCCCACACAAATTTTCAGGCATTGTTCCTATAATAGAATTAATAATTATCATTATGGAATAGGCGGCGAGCTAGTAGAGTCGTTAGTGTTTCTCACAAAATAATGACCAGTATTTCCTCCGGTGCTTTACATTTCAGGCCTTGTGCCTTTAGTAGAAATTATTATTATTATTATTATTATTATTATTATTATATTATTATTATTATTATTATTCAATAGTTTTATTTTTATAGCGTGCTTCCACTTCATTACCTTGGGTATGTGCTGTAGTTTGCTGTGATGCTCTTATGGTTATTGTATTGAAAATGTTTTGCGCAGGATGTGTGCAGTGCCCAGTAGTGCAATTTTCTGTATGTTATATATATTTGTAAGTCATGGTGTTTTTGTTATATATTATTTTATATATTGTCTGAATATTTTTTTATCATACCTAACGCGCCTACTATAATAGGAATTGTTTCTGTTTTTAGATTCCATATTCGAGTTACCTCTATTTCCAGGTCTTTGTATTTTGAAAGTTTCTCCATTTCTTTTAGAGAAACGTTGTCGTCTGCTGGTTTTGATACATCAATTAGAAAGCATTTTTTTTCTTCATGATCTCTGACAACTATATATGGCCTTATTATTATTATTATTATTATTATTATTATTATTATTATTATTATTATTATTATTATTATTATTATTATTATTATTATTATTATTATTATTATTATTATTATTATCATCATTATTATTATTATTATTATTATTATTATTATTATTATTATTATTATTATTTAGGTGGTGAGCTGGTGGAATCATTAGGACACTGGGCGAAATGTTTATTGATATTTTGTTCGTCTTTACATCCTGAGTTCAAACTCAACCGAAGTGACTTTGCATTTCATCCATCGCGGTCGATGAAATAATTGCCAGTTGAGTACTGGGGCCGATGTAGTTAACTTACCCACTCCCCAAACAACGTTTCAGGCCTTGTGCCTGAAGTAGAAATAATATTACTCTGGATTAGGCGGCAAGGTGGTAAAAGTGTTAGTGTATCTCACAAAAAGAAATCGTAGGTTTTCCTCCGGCGCTTTATATTTCGAGTTCTAATCCAGCCAATGTCAATTTTGTTTTTCATCCTTTCGGAGTTTATACAATAAAGTACCTCTCAAGTACTGGGATCGATGTAAACAACTTGCCCCTCCCTTAAAAATTGCTGGCCTTCTGCAAAATTAAAAAAGTACTCTAATTGGAAGAATCGTTTGAGCGTTCGCCAAGATGTCTTGCGGTATTTATTCCACTACTTCAAGTTCTGAGTTCAAGTTTTGTCGAGGTCATATTTGCTTTTGACCCTTCCAGAGTCCTAAAGAAAGATAATGGTCTCTTTTACTTGTTTCAGTCATTTGACTGTGGTCATGCTGGAGTACCGCTTTTAGTCGAGCAAATCGACCCAGGGCTTACTCTTTGTAAGCCTGGTGTTTATTCTATCGTTCTCTTTTGCCGAACCGCTAAGTTACGGGGACGTAAGCACACCAGCATCGGTTGTCAAGCGATGTTGGGGGGACAAACACAGAAACACAAACATATACACACACATACTTATATATACGTATATACGTCGGGCTTCTTTCAGTTTCCGTCTACCAAATCCACTCACAAGGCTTTGGTCGGCCCGAAGCTATAGTAGAAGACGCTTGCCCAAGGTTCCACGCAGTGGGACTGAACCCGGAACCATGTGGTTGGTAAGCAAGCTACTTACCACACAGCCATTCCTACGCCTTACTGGGATTCTACATAATCGGCTGCTTTTCCCTCTCAAAATTACTTGCCTTGTGCCAACGTTAGTATTATTATCACACTAGTGCATGCTAATCTAGTTAGCAGGTATTTTATCATGATGTATGGTGGCTACACGTTTCTTTAAATCTCAACAATCTTCCCAAAAATTGTAGCAGAATATGCGACGGTACATTTTTCAGGTCGACAATACGAGTTCAATTCTAATCCCTTTCAGTGTTTTAGGTAGTGTTTTGGGTACCGTGCCAAGTGTACCAATTTTTGTTGGCATCCTTCCATCTCGGGAGACAATGGAGTTGCGCATAAAGTAGTCTAGTCCGGCTTTTATATTTCATGTCCTGATACATTTCCTGCTGTGGCTGTGTAGTCCTATCCTGGACAAACACTCTCTCTGGCAGGTACCGCAAATGTAGCGAAGACTGTTCCTGGCTGGTTGTAATGCCATAGTCTCTTGTTGACGTCTCTTCTTTTCTTTCCATTTCTCCTCTCTCTCTCTGTCACTCCTTTGTATTCCCACTTTTACGGTACGTCACCAATCTCCACGGTTGCCGGCAACTGCTTCCCAACCGCTAATATTGATGTTGCAGGCCTTCATGTCCCTTCAAGTGTACCAATTACCATAGGAATAATTGCTTTCTTAGTTTTCCACAGTTTCTTCACCTCTCTGGCTAGATCCTGATATTTTCCCCACCCGTTTTTTTTTTGTTCAATTTCTTGCTATCGGCTCTGCTATCATAGGAAATTGCAAAAATCCATGATCATATATGTTCTTACTTTAATAGCATGGTCACTCTTTATGGGGAAATCTCAAAGATCTTGTAATTTTCATTTTCTATCACAGCCTCAGGTTCGTCTTCATGCCATTTTTCTGTTGCTTTTTTTTAAAACCGCCCACTTGTCTAACATCTTAATGAGCTTTCTTGCCTACACAGTTATGTCTGCGCTTATAGTCCTTTTGTGCCAGTATACTGCACTTATTCAAAAGTTGATTTATACTTTCGTCTCCTTCCCTGCAGATTCTATATTTGCTGTCTGACTGAGTTTTGTCGATTTTTGCCATTAAATATTGTTATTGGTGAGTGAGAGAGCAGCGCATGCCATCGAAGTGACACTGTTGTTGTTGTCGTCGTTGTTGTTGTTGTTGTTGTTATTATTATTATTATTATTATTATTATTATTATTATTATTATTATTATTATTATTATTATTATTATTATTATTATTATTATTATTATTATTATTATCTCCGCCTTAGCGAAGGTATTGTTTTCAGTCGTGTTTGTTTGCTTGTTTGTCCGTGGACAAGATATCTCAAGAACCACTGGATGGATTCAAATGAAACTTTCAGAGATGTTTGGCCTCGTGACTGGTATGAACTGACTAGATTTTGGGATCGATCAGCTACCGGACAAGAATTCTGGATTACGTATCTGATTTTTTTTGTTACTTAATTTTTTGAAGGCGGTCGGATTCATTTTTAGTATTCTCGTTTGTGAGAGCAGTCAAGTTTATTTCAGATATTCTCATTTGAAAACTCATCTCCGGCTAATCGTTGAGAAGACGTTGGTGTTGTCTTGGAGGAGGTTTGCGTTCTCTGAGTGCTCTTGTTATTATAATCGCTAGCGGTATTTCGTCTGCCGCTACGTTATGAGTTCAAATTCCACCGCAGTCGATTTTGCATTTCATTCTTTCATGGTCGATAAATTAAGTACCAGCTCAATACTGAGGTCGATGTGACCAGCTTCCCCACCCACAAAATCCAGGACTTGTGCCTATAGTAGAAAGGATTATTTTATTATTATTATTATTATATATTATTATTATTATTATTATTATTATTATTATTATTCATTATTATTATTATCAATTATTATTATTATTATTATGATTATATTATTATATCATTATATTAGTTTATTATTATTATTATATTATTATTGCCTTTGCACAGCTTCTAACGCTGGAGATGTACTACGGTGTCAGCTGTTCACTACCAGTGAACTAAGGTAACACCCATTAATTTTCGAGCACCTCTCAGATTATTCGAGCGGTTCCAAGCAGTGCTGTTTTCTGCAAGTGCTCCACCCTTATTGCAACCCCTATTTGTTCCATGTACTTCTCAAGATTTTTATTCATTATTCCCAGGGCTCCGACAATTATTGGTACTACTACCACATTTTTCATCGAACACACCTGCTTAACCTGCAGAAGCAGCAGCAGCAGCAGCAGTAGTAGTAGTAGTAGTAGTAGTAGTAGCAGCAGCAGCAGCTGAAGCAGCAGCAGCAGCTGAAGCAGCAGCAGCAGCAGCAGTAGTAGTAGTAGTAGTAGTAGTAGTAGTAGTAGTAGTAGTAGTAGTAGTAGTAGTAGTAGTAGTAGTTCTATTTTTCACTTCCTTTAAGATCAGCGAACGACAATCCGTACCCAGATGATTGAAAATCCAAATTCTCTTAAAAGTCGTCCGTTACGATCTCTTTCCTCTTTTGTTCGACGCATCACGCTTATCCGTATCATCGCGATCACCAATACTGCCGTCACCCCCCTCAATATCACCACCGCCACCCTTAACCTTAACCTCCTCCCCTCCTCCTCCTCATCATCATCATCATAATCATTATTAAGATTACCATCGACTGCCACGACGAACCTCACATAGCATCGCTGCTACGTATATTACCACTCCAACCACCCGCAATCGATCTCTGTTACCTCCACTACCATTATCTACGATCCGCATCACCATCAAGTCGACCAAAAATTATCATCACGATAATCATTAACACTTTAATCATTCTTCATATCAACACCACCAACAATACCATCAAATCTATCTCCACCAACGTCATTATAATAACCATCAACGTAACCGATATTGTGAACCATTAGCGGATGCACGCCATCATCAGAAATATCGCCGGCATCACCGCTATTTTATCAATGCTACAATCGTTTTCATAACCCACAATTATCTGTCCATATTCGACAGGAGCCTTTGTGTGTTTACTTGATTTTCAAGAAATAACGACTGAATTCTATCAAATCACAGCCGTCTGACCTAAAGAGAGTGACACATTAGAGAAAGTAGTCCTAAATTCATCCACACTGACAAAAAATGAAAATGAATGGAAAAGGAAAGAAAAAGGGAGGAAAAGAAAAGGAAAACTAGATGTTTAAGGCTGAAATGCTAGTGACCATAAGTCTGGTCAGCCAGGACTGACCAGAGGCAATAGTAATTTCAGAATCACCAACAGACACAAACATTTCATCACCCCCACTATCTCCATTACGAATACCATTGACACTCCAATATCATTCCTGCGATAATAACCACCAACATCACCACCAACACCACCACCAGCACCAGCACCACCACTAACAATTAATGCCCCTAAAGCCAGCACCAGCATCATCACCATCACTACAACTACTACCAACACCTTCATGATAATCATCATCATCACCCACACCAGCACCACAACCAATACTACCATTACCACCAATATCACCACCATAACCACACCACCACCACCACCACCACCATTACCACCACCAGCCTCCTCACCATCAATACTACTACGGCCAGCACCATCACCATCACCATCACCACAGTTAATGCCACTAAAACCAGCACCAATACCATCGCTACAACTGCAACCACCACCATCATCACCGCCCTCACCACTACCACCACCATAATTAATGTCGCTGAGGCCATCACCAACATAGTCACTACAGCCACTACCGCCACAATTATTAACACTGATAGGCACAATTATAGTCCACACACAAATAGCTGCACGCATGCACGGATAATACACTTTAGATTATCATCATACGCATAGAGAGAAATACTCAGAAGCAATCATAAAATGCACAAACAGACACACAAACTCACGCATACAGAAAAACACATATAAACTAGACAATATGTGTGTGTGTGTGTGTGTGTGTGTGTGTGTGTGTGTGAGTATAGACGCAAGCGTGGCTGTGTGGTAAGAAGCTTCCTTCCCACCACATGGTTCCAGGTTCAGTCCCCTGCGTGGCATTTTGGGCAAGCTTCTGCTATAATCCTCGAGCTGACCAAAGTCTTTGAGTGGGTTTGTATACGGAATCTGAAAGAAGCCCGTCGTAATATATATATATATATATATATATATATAGATATATATATATATATATATATATATATATATTATATATGTATATATATATATATATATATATATATATATATATATTATATATTATATATATGTATATATTATATATATATATATATATATATATATATATATATATAATATATATATAATATATGTATATATATATTTATATGTATCTATGTATATATATAGTATATATATATAATATATATATAATATATATAATATTATATATAATATAATCTATATATATATATATATATATATATACATATATGTGTGTGCGTGTGTGTGTGTATTTGTGTGTGTGTGTGTGTGTGTGTGTGTGTTCCCCCCCCCAACATCGCTTGACAACCGATGCTGGTGTGTTTACGACACCGTAACTTAGCGGTTCGGCAAGAGACCGGTACAATAAATACTACGCTTACAAAGAATAAATCCTGGGGTCGATTTCTTCGACTAAAGGTGGTGTTCCAACATGGCCGCAGTCAAATGATTTAAACAAGTAAAAGAAAAAATATATATATATTTATATATAATCAAATGAATAATAACATACAATGGATAATCGTCAGTTCATGACTGCTGTTTCTTAAGTAACTTACCACACAGCCATTCCTACGCCTAATATTATTAGGAATTGCTTTTAAAAATGTGGTTGTATATTTTGCGAATAGGCGCAGGAGTGGCTGTTGTAAGTAGCTTGCTTACCAACCAAATGGTTCTGGGTTCAGTCCCACTGCGTGGCACATTGGGCAAGTGTCTTCTACTATAGCCTCGGGCCGACCAAAGCCTTGTGAGTGGATTTGGTAGACGGAAACTGAAAGAAGCCCATCGTATATATGTATATATATATATATGTATACATTTGTATATGTTTGTGTGTCTGTGTTTGGTCCCCCCCACACACACACACAACATCGCTTGACAACCGATGCTGGTGTGTTTACGTTCCCGTAACTTAGCGGTTCGGCCAAAGTGACCGATAGAATAAGTACTAGGCTTACAAAGAATAAGTCCTGGGGTCGAGTTGCTCGATTGACTAAAGGCGGTGCTCCAGCATGGCCACAGTCAAATGACTGAAACAAGTAAAAGAGTAAAAGAGTATAAAGGGTATAAACTATAATCTACTGCACAAAAATTATACCAATAAAATCAAATATGCACCCCCACATCCAAGTGTCATGTGAACCCCGATGGAAAACACTGAACTAGTGTCATCCTCATTGAACACGTATAAAATTCTGTTCCTTGACAATTTCCTTGAATGTTGCGCTGTACACTGCTACTGCTTTTCATTCTACTGACTTTTTGTTATTTTACTCCCGCCAACACTGTCCAGTTTTCTTACTCCAGGCGTATGGTAAATTGGGTCAATCAGCCATCAATGTTTTCGAATTTAAATTTTTACTTTTGGCTGAAGTCATATTTCCGGATAGTCTTGGCTGAAGTCATGGTCTCACCGTTCACTTCAATAAAATCCACCCATGCAATATTTCAGCAAAATATTCATATTTCGGCTTCAGCAGACATTTACCATTTCCTCTTTTATTCTTAAACCTTAATCTCTAAAAGTTATGTTTTGCGTTATGAATCTTGTATAAAGTATACAATTCGACCTTATGTTACTCAGCTCATTTGTATACATTTGTTTCTCTTCTGTAGATGAAGACATCGCTATGAGGTATATATACTCTTTACTCTCTTTTACTCTTTTACTTGTTTCAGTCATTTGACTGCGGCCATGCTGGAGCACCGCCTTTAATCGAGCAACTCGACCCCGGGACTTATTCTTTTGTAAGCCCAGTACTTATTCTATCGTCTCTTTTGCCGAAACCGCTAAGCTAACGGGGACATAAACACTAGGGGACAAACACAGACACAAACACACACACGCATATATATTATATATAATATATATATATATATATATATATATATATATACATATATACGACGGGTTCTTTCAGTTTCGTCTACCAAATCCACTCACAAGGCTTGGTCGGCCCGAGGAGGCTATAGTTAGAAGACACTTGCCCAAGGGTGCCACGCAGTGGGTCTGAACCCGGAACCATATTGTTGGTAGACAAGCTACTAACCACACAGCCACTCCTGCGCCTAAAAATGCTTAAGATACAGAATTATCCGTGCACAGTGTTCATATTCACTTTAGAAATGGCGACAGCCGACGTAAACAAATCGTGTAATACTAACAACTTTGTTTCTTGACAACAATTTCCAAAACAGCCGTTTCCTTTGCTTATCCGTTATTCAGGATGCTATTCTTTCGGAAGTGTTTTGTATTAAGTATTAACAAAGGAGACGCATCGATATAGAATTTATTAATTAAACAATTAATTAATATGATCAGAATAATTACAGTGAAAGAAAATTGTGTAACTCATCTTACCTTTGATAATTTTGATTTTATGCATCAAAGTTAAGAGAAATGAAACACAATACAATAGTAATATATCTATGAATTAAATTACAATCAAAATACTTATAATGAACTGGTGTTAATTTGGACTACTTAATATGAAATAAAACAACTCACATTTATTTACAAAAAATATTGAATTCATTTCTGCAATCATAATGTGTTTCATAGGTGTTGCATAAGTTTTTCTTATGGGAATCTTTTAAGAAATATCATTGGAAGAGAAATAAAAAACAACAACATTAAATGTAAAGTGTATTGACCATCTATGTAAGACATAGTTTGTTGATTGCCAAATTCACTTTGAGAAATTACACGATTTCTTAAAATTAGGAAATTCATTATTAACATAAGCTAAGCTCCCTATGCCTTCCTTTTCTTCTTTCCCGTTCTCACCCTCCCCCCCTCTCTCTCTCTTGTGTAGTCAGGGTTTTTGTTAAATCATCCCGAGTTAGAAAGATCAACTGTTTTTATAAAATTACGATCTGTGCTCAGTCAAACTCAATAATCATAATTTGCAATATTAATAAAACTAAAACCAAAACCTCACGCATACGTTTCTTTATGTTCATTTTCTTTGCTCTGTCGTTTCTACGGTAATCTTTGCTCTACTCATCTTTTAGGCTCTACACTCGCCTTGCTCTGCGCATTTCACTTCTCTTCTTCTCACATAAGTCTAACCCTGTATATCCCTTCTAGGATCTTTTCGGTTTGAACGGCAGTTTTTAACATAATTTCTAGGTAACTAAAAAATTTTAAACTTCGTATACTGCTAGAATGTGTTTATAAAACATCTTTTTCTCTTGGCTTTATTGAGAAAATTCTATAGTTTCTAAGATATTTATTGTTTTTTTCTTCAATTTCTGCAATTTCAACCAATCAGTGACCTCTATTGAGG
>NC_043001.1:32393515-32458515 GCF_006345805.1 Octopus sinensis | reverse complement strand
GAACAATTCTGGACATGTTTATGTCTTACTATAACCTCATCAGTGAAATAAAGTCTTCGCTGCATGGTTGAATAGACTGTTACTCAACTGGTACTTATTTCATCACTTCTGTTAGACAAAGTCCAACCCAGCAGGATTTAAACTTAGAAGTGAAAGACCCGAGCTATGTACTACAAGGCATTTATTCCGGCAGTATAGCTATTTCGACATCCATTGTCCTCACAATGACAACATGGATTACTGTCATAAGCAAAAGACTGCAAATTTCAGCTTGATTGTTTGGAGCAGATTTTGGCCCTCTCCAGACGGTGTCAAAGTCAAAATCTAGGAGTACTTGAATCCAACGCAGAAAGGGATATAATTTAGTACCTTAATGCTTCGATCTTGAAACTGAGCATGAATTTAGATTTGGACATCAATTTTAAACATGACATAAACCTATAAACAAGGTTCAAAAACACTCACACTGTTCTAAGTGATTTTGTTTACAACATAGTAACATTAAGATCCTTCTGGTTACTTATAGTCTGCGTGTTGTTCTGTTTCTTTTACAGTGTGGAATTCATGGTAAGATTAGCATAGACAGTACATCTCTGAGAATAAAATGAGCTTATGAAAATTAATCTCCATCCTCTATAAAGCAAGGAAAATATTCGAAACTTATTTTAGGAAAAACATTAGTGCCATCGACACCGGAGATGACCGTAAATCGCCAAACTGCGCATTCACAATCCAAGTATCAAATAATGATTTCTGCTTTAAGCATAAGTCCAGCAATTTTGCGTGGGGATTTAATATATACCATCAACTCTAGTACTTAATTGGCACATTATTTTATTAATCCTCAAAGAATGACATGCAAAGTTGACCTTTCCTATATTTGAATTCAGAATTCAAAGAACCTGAAGTATTGCCGTAAAATTATTTGTTTCTATATTTTAACCATTTCGCCAGATTGCTCTTCTCATACGCTCTAATAATTCATTCTAATTCTGGTACAAAAGCAGCAATCATGATAGGAGGACGAAGTCGATTACATTGACACCCGAACTCAAGGAACAAATGCAAAGTCGATCTCGTTGGCATTTGAATTCAAAAGGTAAAATGCCGAAAGAAATGCCGCTAAGCAATTTATCCGTCACAGTTGTCAGGTTCTAATAATGATAATCATAAGGCGGCGAGCTGGCAGAAACGTTAGCACACCGGGCGAAATGCTTAGCGGTAATTCATGTCTTTACGTTCTGAGTTCAAATTCTGCCGAGGTCGACTTTGCCTTTCATTCTTTCGGAGTCGATAAAATTAAGTACCAGTTGCGTACTGGGGCCGATCTAATCGACTGGCCCGCTCCCCCAAAATTTCGGGTATTGTACCAAGAGTAGAAAAGAATAATGATAATCATAACTGCTTCCTGCATAGGCACAATTTAATTCATTTCGAAGCACGACAGGTTTAGTGAACAAGACCCCATTACATAACTGGTACTTATCGCTCGCGCTTGAATAAAACTCATCGGTGTTGATGCAGAATCGCACCTCGAAAAATGCATTTTTTTGAAAAAATTTCGTCGGATTCCTACGTTTCAGATGTCGGAGATTACGACAGGGATAAATAGATAGACAGATAAATAAATAAATGGATAGAAAAGTTCAAAATTTAAAATTGGGAGAGGGGGTGAAATTTGAGCCCCTTATTAAACTTTATAACATTAATTATTAAGCTTTAATGTTTGTTTCTCATAAATTGTTGTATATTTAATTTACATTCAATTATTATTTTTGATTATTTAAGACAAACAAGTAAAACGCAAATTCTTTTCACTTTAATGTTTTTGTATGTATTTAATTTCGATTTGCATTTGTTCGTCAATTCGCTACGATCTCTTTAAAGTAAATAAAATCAAAAATTTTAATTGGAGGGTGTGTGTGTGGATTAGATTAAAAAAAACATTTTATTTTTGTATATTCGTAAATCTCCGACATCAAAAATAAAGGAATCCGAAAAAAATTGTTTTCAAAAAAATACATATTTCAAGGAGAGCTGCGAAACTGCATTAGCCCCAACTCTTCGTTAAAAATTAGAATTGAAAGGAATATATTTTAATCTAAATATATTTTGCTTACGTCACTTCAGCCTGTAATGATATGAAAATATTACATATTTACAACTTCGAAATGCTGCTATGAGGAGAACTGTCTATTAAATCGAAAACAAAAGTTATTGGTACTTGTGTAATCCATAATAAAGAATTTACAAGTCTGACGATTCTATTCTGTAACGTTAAATAAATTTGAGAAATTATTATAACACGGCACATATAATTCGATGACTCTCTACAGGTTCTGTCAATGGGGCAACTGAAACAGCAACAGTGATTTTTACGATGCTGATAACTTCGCACGCAAATATCGTTTCCAGTATAGGTAGATGTTCAAATGTACACGTCTGTTAATTAGCTCTGCCTCAAGATATTGAGTACAATTATGACGTTAGTATTTAAGTATCAATAAAATCATCTAGCAATGAATCCTGCAATTTCTTATATACATGTAATAGATACAATATATGTGTGTGTGTGTGTGTGTGTGTGCGTTTGTGTGTGTGTGTGTGTGTATACATATATTATATATATATATATATATATATATATATATATAGTATACATATATTCTTTTACTTGTTTCAGTCATTTGACTTCGGCCATGATGGAGCACCACCTTTAATCGAGAAAATCGACCCCAGAACATATTTTTGGGAAACCTAGTACTTATTCTATCGGTCTCTTTTGCCGAACGCTAAGTTACGGGGATGTAAACACACCAGCATCGGTTGTCAAGCGATGTTGGGGGACAAACACAGACATATAATATAGACACACACGTACATATATATATATATATATATATATATATATATATATATATATATATATATATATATATATACATATACAACGGACTTCTTTCAGTTTCCGCCTACCAAATCCACTCACAAGGCTTGGTCGGCCCGAGGCTATAGTATAAGACGCCGAAAGTGCCACGTAGTGGAAATGAACCCGGAACCATGTTGTTGGTAAGCAAGCTACTTACCACACAGCCACTCATGCACACGTACATACATGTGTGGGTGTAGGGGTGTGTGTATGCATGTACAGAAATATAGGCATATTACGAAAATTCTGTTCACAATATATTGGTCCACCCTATCTCATGCTAGACTACACTTGTCAAAGGTGACATGCAGTGAGATTGAAACAGGAAGCTCATAGTTGAAAGAAAATGTCCTCAATCACCTTGCCAAGTGCAGTATAAAAAAGTAGCTTTATGCTAAACGATAATCAGATGAAATAAGTAACACGTGGTTAGTCTCGAACTAGTGTTCCTATGCTGCCACAGTATATATATCCATATATTAGTCAACCCTATTGCTCTAAGAAGCGCCTGATAATCAGTCAAACTGACCAGTGAAATCGATATACATTAGTAGTCACCAATGAAACGGAGAGAGAGATAATCAATGATAAAAAAAAATCAACCTGACCTCTCAGCTATAGAGGTATATTCAATGAGCGATCCAAATTGATCGTTAGCTGTAGTCAATGATGAACTCATCAAAATATTAGGGAGATTTATATTCACATCAAATATATATACATATATATATATACACACATATATATACACATACATATATATATATGTATGTATGTACGCATGCATGTTTATACATATATATAATATATATATATATATAATATACGTATATATGTATATGCATGTATGCATGCATGTATATACATATATATATATATACATATATATATATATATATAAACACACACACACACACACATATATATATACATACATATATATGGATATATATTGTAGCATATGCATATATATATATATGTAACCATATAAAGATATATATATATATATTATATATTATATATATATATATATAATATATATATATATATAAACATAAAAAATATATATGCGTATAAACATATGTAAGCACAAGTCAAGTTTTGCAACACTCTACGTCACTTATGAA
Source organism: Octopus sinensis (assembly GCF_006345805.1). Taxonomy (NCBI): domain Eukaryota; kingdom Metazoa; phylum Mollusca; class Cephalopoda; order Octopoda; family Octopodidae; genus Octopus; species Octopus sinensis. The sequence goes on along the minus strand of NC_043001.1, from coordinate 32,454,459 downwards.
AAATGACATCACTTAAATGGCAGCCATTTTCGACTTCGCACGAAATAGGAGTAATAAAATTAATAAAGGCACCAAACAGGTAGTAATAAACAGTCCAATAACTGATAAGGAGTTATTTTCTTTTGGTATTTTGTCCTGTACTTTTCTATCGTGTGTCTACGTATTTTGAACTCGTTGGTGATGTCCTGTAGACAATGTGTATTTTTTTAAATTTTATTTATTCATAATTGAGCGTCACGCAGCCTTTGACCACAGTACATATATATTATATATGGCTGCCATTTAATCGATGTTATTTTTCATATGTGATGTGGAAGTGTTTCAAAACTTGACTTGTGCGCATTGATTTCCATTTGATGCCCTTTATATGTATCAAAATTTCATGCATTTATTTGTAATCTTAAGGAGTTAGTTAAAAATTTAAACCCATCAGTCACATCTGGGACACACTATATTATATTATATATTATATATTATATTATATATATAATATATATATATAAATGTATATTACTATATATTATATATATATATATATATATATATATATATATATATACATTCATACATACATACTACATACATACACATACATCATACAATACATCATACATACATACATACATACAATATGCATGCGTTCTAGTAACGCAGCAGTTCGGCAAAAGGAACCGATGGAGTAAGTAACAGGTTTAAAAAGAGTAGTTACTGGGATCGATTCGTTCGACTAAAATTCCTCAAGACGGCACCCCAGAATGGTCGCGGTCTAATGACTGAAAGAAGTAAAAGTTAAAAGACACACAACCACATACACACACACACACATACACACACACACAGGTGTGGAGTAAGCTTGCGTAAAATATTTGTTGTTGCGTTTGTTTTTTGACACCTAATAAGAGATGATGAATTGGTGCTATGGTTTCCACTTCTCGTCACAGTTTGCCAAAAATCTAAAATATGTAATGTATCTCTTCTTTTCTCTAAAACGACAAGGCGTGAACTGGGAGACATTTGGACACTTTTTCTAGCAAACTGAGCCACGGCGTAAATAATACTTTTTATCGTTTATGTTGTTCTGAGTTCAAATTTCGCCGAGGTCGACTTTGCCTTTCAACCTTTCAGGATCGTTAAATTGAGTACCAGTTGCGTACTGAGGTTGATCTAATCGACTGCCCCTCTCCCCTTGTACCTAGAGTAAAAAAGAATTTTTTTTTCGTACGAAGTGTGTCGCTCATTTTCTCATGTAGTTTCTCATTGTTTACGCAATGTACACATAGACTGAATTATTAGGGACGTTCTATGACATTTAGTGTATGAAAAACAAATATCCCTTGGTATAAATCGCCTGCTCTTTATGTTTCTAAATCTCTTTAGATTTGGTGTTTATCTTGCAACAGTTTGTGGAAGGATGAATTCCATTTATTATTCAGTATCGCCACGAAATATTCTGTCACGAAACTTAACTCACGATCACATCTGATAGTCTAATGTTTTAACCAATTCACAATTCCGCTTTGTCAGTCAACAAGAAGTAGAAACCATTACCTGAAGCAGCAGTCTGTACTGAAAAAAGAGATGATACAAGAGTTGGGGGTCAAGCATTTTGTTGACCATCTTCTTGACCATTTCATTTACTCATCTTCCGTGAATTTTTGGAATCATATTTGACATACGAATATTATTCTTTTCTACTCTCGGCAGAAGGCCCGAAATTTTGAGCGAGGGGGTCAGTCGCTTAGATCGACCCAGCAACTATACTTAATTTATAGACCCCGAAAGGATGAAAGGCAAAGTCGACCTCGGCGGAATTTGAACTTAGAACGTAAAGGTAGACGAAACACCTATTTCTTTACTACCCACATGGGGCTAAACACACGGAGGATAAACAAGGACAGACAAACGGATTAAGTCAATTATATCGACTCCAGTGCGTAACTGGTACTTATTTAATCGACTCCGAAAGGATGAAAGGCAAAGTCGACCTCGGCGGAATTTGAACTCAGAACGTAGCGGCAGACGAAATACTGCTAAGCATTTCGTCCGGCGTGCTAACGATTCTAACAGCTCGCCGCTTTTGACATACGAATATTATTATTCACACACGTAATTTTAGCTTTAAATATGAAATAGTTTCTAAGCTATTTAATTGGCGATCAAGCCAAATGAAACGTAGAGGCAAATGTTTATCCCCCTAGAATGATAAAAGAGTGAACTTACTTCAGCAGCATTTGCGATCCACGAGGTACAAAGTATGTAACTAAATACCGTAATATACCGCATATTCCCAACATTTTATTAATGTTACCAAGCCACCAAAACATGGTAATATCATCAACATTGGCAATGAGAAGTTCATAATCTCTCGGACAGTTTAATATTTAATCATATTTTATATGCTTTAAAACAAATAATTACCATCCTCTTTTCGACATTAATTCTTGCATTATTCATAGTTTTATTTTAATTATACGTTTCTTGCAGTTTCATTAAAATTAAAACTAACAGTATGAGTGATTTAAATTTACATGTTATGGTATTTTATGTATGCATGCATATATATGCACTCACCATTCATTCAGTGTTCTGCTTCGTTATAACCAGAAATGGCTCTGACGAAAGTAGCATTAATTTTTGTAGGTCGTTCAATTTTTCTCAACTGACCAATAGACCGATTGAGTAAACTTATCTGTAATGTACCAATAATGACTACTGGAAACAACTGTAAGCCAGATTTGCTTTAATAAAGAAAAATTATGTATTGACTATTATTTATAACATATATATATATATATATATTATATAGAGGGCATTATTACACATAAATGCCGCACGCTAAGAGGGACTCTTAAAGTCAAAACTACCAAAATAAACATATTGTACCGAATGCCCTCTATATAATATAAATAAATATATTCAAGTGGAAAAAAATGTACAGATTTTTTTCTCTTATGAGGTTTTTCACGCTAACTACTTGATAATTTCTTATGAAGATTTTATCCTATTTTAAAATTATATTTATATATAGTATATGATAATATATATATGATATTATTATATATTATATGTATGTATATATATATAATATATGTATGTATATATATATATATGTAGGTATGTAGATATATATGATATATATAATATATATATATATATATATATATATATATATAGATATATATATACTTATTATTATATATATATATTATAATAATATGCATATATATATATATATATAATATGCATATAAATGTGTGTGTATGCATGCATGTATCCGCGAATTATGTATGAATGTATAAAATGTAGTTATACAAGTCTCATCCCATTTTCTGCTTCCATAAGTGGTGGCGAAAGTCGAGCAGCTAAGCAGGGGTGTATTTCAGTGTCCGCATCCAATTTCAGTGTCTGACATAAGAGTTCAGATATATGGTGTAATAGTTCTACCAACGATTCTGTTCAGCGGTCACGCGTGAAAGATATCAAATAACATCATCAACAATCTGGATACATCTCACCAACGAAACCTGCGGATGATCATCAATGTAACCTGACAAGATATAATTACAAAAGAATAAATCTTCATGCAAACCAAATACCAGCCAAGTTGTGACATTGCATCAGTTTCACCTGGCCGCTACAAGTCACCACTCGCCGCCACTCGATATGCGCAAACTGTAATAACATGAATACCAGAAGACGTAAAACGGAGTTCACTTTATTATATCATACCAGGAAAGACTTCCCAGTTTCCTCGCCAAGAAGGTTTGCTTTTTTTGGAGACATTAATCTGTAGAAATTCCGGGGAGGAATTGATTACATCAATACCATTACGTGGAAAGTGGAGGCACATGGCCTAATGGTTAGAGCAGCGGATTCGCGGTCGAGGGATCGCGGGTTCGAATCTCAGACCGGGTGTGTGTTTATGAGCGAAAACACCTAAGCTCCACGCGGCTCCGGCAGAAGGTAATGGCGAACTTCTGCTGACTCTTTCGCCATAACTTTCTCTCACTCTTTCCTCCTGCATCTTGCAGCTCACCTGCGACGGACCGGCGTCCCTTCCAGGTGGGGAACCTATACGCCAAGGAAACCGGGAAAACGGCTCTTATGAGCCGGGCATGGCTCGAGAAGGAACAAACAAAACATATATAACAACATTACTTGGAAAGCTAGTGAAGATTAAGGCTATTGTCCCTTGTCTCATGACGTGCGTATTTAAAAATAAATTCCTGTCCAGTTTATTAAACATAGCAGGCAAATATATCAAGCATTCATAACATTAAATATTCTCAGGCTTTTGTCTACTAAATGATAATATCATCGAACTACAAAACATCTTTACGATGGGCGAGTTAACTATTTAAACTCTTCAATATTTTAATAGTATTCCCTATAATTAATATTACCAGTAGTAACTGGATTTATTAACACCTACAATCATATGCATTTCCAATGCTGCCAATCCTCATTAGAAATGTTGCGTATGAATAACTCAAGAGATGGTTGAAATTGAGCTTTATAAAATAAAAATAAAAATAGATGAAAAAATAGAAAATATATATGAATTCACATACCTTAAGACCTCCTCCATGATAAGACGTGCCTTTAGGCAAACTTTTAGTTATAGACATGAAAAGCATTGGCCAGTCAAATTGGAGCATACATACCTTCACATAATATTTAAAATGGTCGCTATTTCATATCACTATCGAATGCCTTGACTTATTTGCTACCGCTGTGTTTATAAATTTAGTACATGACAACATGAGTGGATTTAACTCTAGATTTGTGACTTTAACTAGATGATGAATAACAATCCTCCAACTTCTAAACAGTATACCTGTCTATTAGCAGGTAAACTTTTACGCCTGAAGAAACTGCCGAACTGCCCTCAGTTCTGTAGCAAGAAAAAAACATTTGTAAAATCCTAAAAATCTATCATAACATTACTTGTAGGGGTGAGTATCTCCTCTGAAATTTTATCGAAAAGTATTTACAGTTGAGTCGGCCGAATCATTTCAGAATTACAATTCGTGTAATGAGCATAATGTAAGTTTGAGCTAAAACAACACAAATCCATAACCTACCGGTTGCTCATTCTTTATTTTACGTCACGACCGACATCACATTTCTTTACTACCCACAAAGGGCTAAACACGGAGAGGACGAACAAGGACAGACAAAGGGATTGGGTTGATTATGTCGACCCCAGTGCGTAACTGGTACTTACTTAATCGACCCCGAAAGGATGAAAGACAAAGTCGACCTCGGCGGAATTTGAACTCAGAACGTAACGACAGACGAAATACGGCTACGCATTCCGCCCGGCGTGCTAACGTTTCTGCCAGCTCACGACCAACATCAGCAACATCGACGTTGAAGAGTGACAACAGAGTCTCTTTCCAGTTACTTATTCACAAAAAGAACGAAAATCTGCATCAAGCAATGCACTCCTTGGCTTTGCTTGGTTTCATCTTCTTGCTTGGTGGGACAGGGGTCATTCCAAGATAGTGGTTCCAGAGGCTTCCTCATGCGTAGAACTGATCAGGGCCTCCAGTGCTCTCCGTCACTGGCGGTCCCATGCCAACCCATCTGCATACTCTAAGGTGAAGTCGAGTCTTTAGAGGTCTCCCCCACCCCAATCACGTCCAGCCAGAATGGACGTAAGATTTAATCTTCGTCCACTACTGGAGTAAGATTCATTCATTCATTCTTCCAAAACTGCTGACCTAGGCTACACTACAACAATAGAAACAAAACAACAGCAACTCAGCCTAACTTCTCAGACTGAGTAAACTGTAACTTTGTTATAGAAATAATCTGGTTTATATCAGAAATTCGGCAGTTTGAGTCTTCAATATTAAGACGAATTGGGGTTTCTAAGCACAATACTTAAATCACTTAACCGTGTGCTCAATTAGGTGTGTTGATATGGTATTAACCATGAGTCAGGGTAATTTTACTAATTAGGCATCTAGCAATTTACAGTAATTTGTCCGGTAGTTTAGTGCTAGTAATTTACTAACACTAATTACGAATTCGGTATTTTAACAAAGTAATTAGCAACAAGAATTTAAAATATTTTCTATTGATTTATTTATTATGGTCATGTGTGCAGTAGCCATCTGTCTATACACACACACACACACACACACACACAGATACATGTATATAACATTGAATGATTTTAAGTAAATACCTATTCACGCCTATGTAATCATAAAAGCAGGCACATGAACTCTTATATATACATATACATATCTCTCTTCCGTTATGACTTTTACACACATTCCACAGCTCAAACGCACACACACACACACATACACATACACAGAGTCATAATCAGGTAGATAGATAGATAGATAGATAGATAGATAGATAGATAGATAGATATAGATAGATAGATAGATAGATAGATAGATAGATATATAGATAGATAGGTAGATAGATAGATAGGTAGATAGGTAGATATATAGATAGATAGATAGAAGATAGATAGATAGATAGATAGTAGATAGATATAGATAGATAGGTAGTAGGGTGATAGATAATAGATAGATACGATAGATAGATAGATAGATAGATAGATAGATAGATAGATAGATTAGATAGATAGTTGGGTGAGAGCTTGAAATGTATGTGTACAGTAGGTTCTGTATCTATTCAGTATATTTTACTCTCTCAGTTAAAGCATATATATACATACACACGTTAATATATTAAAACACAAACACACACACATATATATATACACATACATTCATACATACATACATACATACATACATGCATAAAAGGAATACTGGTGGAATGTACCAGAGAAGACCTCAATAAAATGTAAGCACAACAAAGAGAAACAGTACACAGCTGTGGAAATTAGCTGCTCAGCAGATGGTAACATAAAGCTGAAAATCAGTGAAAAACAGCACACCTATGCTGAACTATTGAGAAATCTACAGTTACTCTATCCAGATCACAAGTTCATGATTATACCTATAATTATTTAGACCCTGGGATACTTAACACTCTGCCCAAATACCAATCTTGAGAAATTAGGCTTCTCAAAACCAGAAAGGAGAAAGCTAATTCGAAGTCTACAGATAATCCACCACTGGAACTGTAAAATCTGTAGAACTTTCTAGAGGTTTATCATTTAAATATATATGAGCATGTATAGATATGTAACTCTACACATGAGAATACATACATAAAACATACAACATACATACATACATACATACATACATACATACATACATACATACATACATACATACATACATACATACATACATACATGCATACATACATACATACATACAAAAATACCCTGTTGTTGATGTTGAAATTCCAATGAAGGAACGTTGAATCTAGGTTAGAAACCGGTTCTTTCTCTATTGGCAAGAAATATTGAAATAAACTAAATAATAGCATAGGGAGAGTTTACGAAAAAAAAAAGACGAAGACAGGTGGTGTACAAAACAAACAGATGTATTAGTATAACGCTCAGGAATAGGAAAAGTCTTTTACGTTTCGAGCCAACGCTCTTCTACAGAAAGGGGCACAGAAAAAAAAACAAGGAGAGAAACGATGAGAGAAAAAAATGTGTGTTGTGGCTAACGATCTATCATGGCAGCATACATACATACAATGATCTCTACGGTATATACTCGCTAAGTAAGATGTACAGAATGCTACTTTAGACTAACACTGCTTCCATCGCTAATAATGAATGTTTACCGGCCACTTGCGACAACAGTGAAATTATTTAACCACCGCTTTTCTATATCAGTAGAGGTTAAATTTTTGTCTAAGCATTCGTTTCCTAGTGGATACTTACTACTGATGATGCGCAAAGACGCAGAAATCTAGATTTCTCAATTCCACTGCTGTTATTGGAAGCTTTTCCTTTCCTACTGAAACACTGCTGTGTTTTGAGCACTATACGTCTATACGAGTTGCATTCTCGAAACGAATACTGCAGTTGTGTGGTAATATAGATTAAAGAAGTCTCTCTTTTGCGTTCAAGGTTAAAAAAGGTAGGATAATATTACTATTAAGCTGTAATTTCTTATGAAAATTGAAATTGTTAATTCCTCATTAAGAGCCATTATAAATAAGTTAAAAATACATCTACATATCAGTTAGAAATGAATCTAGAATGTCAGGGTGATAATAGAAATGTTCACACAGTAGTTTTTGATATTTTTGTACAACAGTCAAAGATAGTACGAAAAATGTAACTTCGTACCTTGGAAATTGTTAGCAATTGATAATACTCCACGCCATTCTCAGGATTTCCACGCCCTTTAGGGTTGCACTCCTTTCGGAGTAGTATACCTGTCACCGAGAGCAAGCTCTTTATTCCAACCCATGGATCAGGATGTAATTTCTAAGTTTAAAACCTTTTTAAAACCCTTGTGATAACTTCAAATAATTTGCTAAAGAAACAGATGCCGGATAACAGGATAAGCAAAATTTATTACTGTCTGTCGTATTGTAAATGTCACAGATAATAGCAAAACTGTCTGCGGCGAAGTAACTACCTTCATTAACATAGATTGGCATCATCACCATAATAATAATAATAATCATCATCATCATCATTATCCTCATCATCATCATCATCATCATCATCATCATCATCATCATCATCATCATCATCATCAGTACCACCACCACCAGCACCAGCACTGTCCTTGTCATCGTCAAATCGTCGGTGTCATCATAGTCGTGTGCCGTCGTCGCCGCCGTTGTCATCGTCCTAACTGTCGCTGTCGTCTTCATCTCCAAGGTCAAAACAAAAACGTAAATATTCCATTTATGCTGACCGTTCCTGCAAAAAACTAAACATCTTATATTCATCCAAATGATGCATTACAATTCTACACCAATTATCTAGACTCAGAAAAATAATTAAAGGTAATTAAATTCATTAAAATGATAAATCTATCGGACTTTCTTAGAGGTCAAATTGCTGGTGTTCGTATGGCAGGCGCTAGCTTAACGAAAACAGCCGAAATGTTTGGTGTATTAAGAAATACTGTCTAGAAAGTAATGAGGGTCATTGAGAAAGAGGGAAAAACCTCCTCGTCGAAACAAAACTCCGGAAGAAAACCAAAACTTTTAGATAGGGCCCATCGGACTCTTACGCGAATTGTTAGAAAGGATCACAAGAGTACAGTTGCCAAAATTACTGTAGAGCTCAATGACCACCTCGAGAACCCAGTTTCCACAAAAAACTGTTCGCTGGGAGCTGCACAAAGCTGGATTTCACAGGCGGACTGCAATAAGAAAACCACTACTTTCAAAAACAAACGTTGCAAAGCGTTTTGAGTGGAGTAAAAACCCACAGAATTGGTCCCAAGAGCAGTGGAATAATGTTATTTTCTCGGACGAGTCATCCTTTACCATATTTCCGACCACCGGCCGAGTATACGTGTGGAGACTGCCAAAAGAAGTATTTGACCCAAACTCCTTTTTTTTTTCCAATTTTTAAACATGGAAGAGTTGTGATGATCTGGGTGGGGCTATATCTTGAAAATCCGCCGGCCCAATGTTTTCCCTTCATGACAGAATTAATAGTCAAGAATATTTAAAGATTTTATCTGATCAAATTCATCCTATGATTGCGGAACTGATTCCGGAGGGAAACGCAATCTTTCAAGATGATAATGCATCAATTCACACAGCTAAAATTGTTGTTTTAATGGCACAAGGAACTTTATTATGAAGTTGAATATCTCACCTGGCAACCACAGTCCCCAGATCTCAATATTATTGAACATTTATGGTGCATTTTAGAAAAACAAGTAAAGAGTCGATATCCTCCACCATCATCACTACAAGAACTGGAGACTGTTTTAGCTGAAGAATTAACAAAAATTCATTTGGAAACAATTCAAACTTTGTAGGAGTCCATACTTCGTAGAATTCAAGGTGTAATTACTACCAAAGGCGGTCATACCCCATATTAAAATTAATTTGCTTGAAATTTTAAGGTGTTTCCATTATTATGTCCAACCCCTGCATGCATATGTATATTTGTGTGTCTGTGTTTGTACTTCCACCATCGTCTGACAACCGATATTGGTGTGTTTATGTCCCTGTAACATTAGCAGTTCGGCAAAAGAGACCGACAGAATTAGTATTAGGCTTACAAAGAATAAGTCCTGAGGTCGATTTGTTCGTCAGGCCTCTCATGCCATTTATATTTTTTGTAATTGACCTTTGAGGCGCTTAAATTTTCAAGCTTTGTTTCGTGTGGGGAAACTACAGTGCACAACAGTATTCAGTATTTGCCATTCGATAATGAGCTCGTGTAGGCCCAATATCACCTTTTAAAATCAATAGTGTTCCTAATATATTTCCTAACCAAATTATTCTCCCCTCTAACAATATATTTGTAGACTATGTTTTTTCTTAAGGTTCTGAAATTACAATTAAATTTCGGTGTCCCAACAGTCCCTGCATGCTTAATAGGATCCACATTTTCTCCTACAGAAATCTTCCTTAGCGCTGAATCGTCAACGCCTGAAGCCAGTGAAGAGTGCAATAATCCATCATTGTCCCCTGGATTATTAACCATATTATTGTATGATATAATGTGTGTATATATGTATATATATATATATATATATATATATATATATATATATAGATATATATATACATATATATATTATATATATATATATATATATATAATATATATATAATATATATATATATATATATAACTGTCTGAAACTGTAAGGACATCTGATAACTTGACTGACGAAAGAAGGCTACGAATGATCTTGTTTTTCTTGTCCCTCTAGTTATTTCTTTTTCGTGTCCGCCCTTGTATCGTCTATCTGTCCGGTTGTTTTATTGTCCTCTATTGCATTTTTGTTCCATTTTATATACACAACGGCTTCTTTCAGTTTCCGTCTACCAAATCCACTCACAAGCTTTGGGTCGGCCCGAGGCTAAAGCAGAAGACACATGCCCAAGGCGCTACGCATTGGGACTGAACCCGGAACCATTTGGTTCAGAAGTAAACGTCTTAAAACACAGCCACTCCTGCGCCAACGTTATATATATATCAATACATACACACACGCACACATACATATATATATAGAGAGAGATAGAGAGATAGATAGATAAATAGATAGATAGACAGCTATAGATATATACATTATACGTTTATATACAGCGCTATATATATATATATATATATACATATAATGCGTATATGTGTATATATATATAATATGTATATATATACATACACATATATATACGTATATATACAAACATATATATACATATACATATATATATATGTACATTATATATATATATATATATACATATATATATGTACATATATATATACATATATACATATGCATATATATAAATGGAAATATAGATAACAGCCTAATCTGACGTGCATGTTTTGGTGTGAACCATTGTATGTTTTTATTGTAAAATATATTAGGGTGTCACTTAGAGTTATTCCTTTTTTTTCTTCCCTTACACACCTTTGACATGTCTGAAAAGAGAAAAAAAGTTTATTCAAATTTGAAAAACAATAACAAAAAGTTGTAGAGGAAGAGCAGAGCTACAAAACAAGGCATAAAGCATCACGACAAAAGTCTTGTTCATGTTAATTCAAAGAACATTGGAAACTATGAAAATAACTTAGAAAAAAGAAACGAACGAATTTATCTGAGAATTTATATAATCTTACTCTTTACTCTTTTACTTGTTTCAGTCATTTGACTGCGGCCATGCTGGAGCACCGCCTTTTAGTCGAGCAAATCGACCCTGGGACTTATTCTTTGTAAGCCCAGTACTTATTCTATCGGTCTCTTTTTTGCCGAACCGCTAAGTAACGGGGACGTAAACACACCAGCATCGGTTGTCACCTTGGGCAAGTGTCTTCTACTATAGCCTCGGGCCGACCAAAGCCTTGTGAGTGGATTTGGTAGATGGAAACTGAAAGAAGCCCGTCGTATATATGTATATATATATATATATATGCGTGTGTGTGTCTGTGTTTGTCCTCCTAGCATTGCTTGACAACCGATGCTGGTGTGTTTATGTCCCCGTTACTTAGCGGTTCAGCAAAAGAGACCGATAGAATAAGTACTGGGCTTACAAAAGAATAAGTCCCGGGGTCGAGTGGCTCGATTAAAGGCGGTGCTCCAGCATGGCCGCAGTCAAATGACTGAAACAAGTAAAAGAGTAAAAGAGTAAAAGAGAGAGAGTATAGGTTTTTTTGATGTTTGGAATATATTTATTGATGTTTGGAATATATTCGTTTATGATTTTGAAACAGGTTACAGATATTTGGATTATATATTCACATTTTGTTCTGGGGATTTCTGATACCAGTGGAAGTATGGATCCGACCTTTGTTGTCGGAATCGCATTGACATTTGCTTGGCTACTGATGAGAGAAATTCTTCTCTTCTGTAAAATTGCATTTCGTTCGGTCTTTCCGTTTCTACTCGTTATTACTCTCCGGTGGCCATTTCTTTTGTTAATAATAGACAATAATTATCTCGGATCTTTTCGGTTTGAACGGCAGTTTTTTAAAATAATTTCCACGTAACTAAACACTTTTAAACTCCGTATACTGGTAGAATGTGTTTATAAGACATCTTTTTCTCTTGGCTTTATTGAGAAAATTCTATAGTTTGTAAGATATCTGTTGTTTTTTTTTTCTTCAATTTCTGCAATTTCAACCAATCAATGACTGTCTATTGAGGTGAACATATTCTGCGCCGTATGAATATGTCCCTCGTTTAAGAAACAGATTGGGTTTATTTACATTTCTGAAGAAAAAAAAGATACCCTTCCCTAACCCTAAAATAGATTGAAATGCAATAGATCGATACTAGGGTCATAATTATGGGTGACAATTTCATATGACACCGCTAGAAAAAAACTGCCGTTCAAACATTATCTCTACTATAGGAAGAAGGCTTGAAATTTTAAGAGAGGGAACAAGTCAATAACATTGCCCCCAATTCTTATATGGTAACTTATTTTATCGAATCCGAAAGGATGAAAATCAAAGTCGACCTCTATGGTATTTGAATTCAGGACTTAAAGCCGGAAAAATGTCGCTAAACATATTGTCCGGTGTTCTAACGACTCTACTAGCTTGTCGCCTTATTTAAAAATAAACAATACTAAAATAATAGGGTTGTAAACAAGTATTCAGGTTTATTATCAACAGATAAAAGAACAGCTATGGACACGTGCTTTTAACATAATAGCCGTTTTCAACACGACAATTGCCTTAATATATTTCCAGCTGCGAGACAGATGTAATGCAAAATGAGTAGCACGCATTTATAGCATAGGTAATTTGTATAAATAAAGCAAAACTGAGCTAAGAGAGTTAACCAGAGTGGTCAGTGGTATGTATATGAACTGCATAGACAAAACACAGTTATAGCAAATACCATACAACACGAATTCTTGTTTTATTGAATTTATCTCCGGCAATGATGTCTCTCGCGGCAGATACATGTACTCACGACTGTCCACTTCTCTCCAGACAAACAAACCTATCCTTTTCCTTAATGTTATAGCAACTTCAAGGCGGCGAGCTGGCTGAAACGTTAGCACGCCGGACGAAATGCTTAGCGATATTTCGTCTGCCGCTGCGTTCTGAGTTCGAATTTCGCCGAGGTCGATTTTGCCTTTCATCCTTTCGGGGTCGATTAAATAAGTACCAGTTACGCACTGGGGTCGATGTAATCAACTTAATCCGTTTGTCTGTCCTTGTTTGTCCCCTCTGTGTTTAGCCCCTTGTGGGCAATAAAGAAATAGGTATTTCGTCTTTACGTTCTGCTTTTGGGCGAGTTGGGGGCCTTAATATATTTCCATAAATACATACATACATATATATATATATATATATATATATGAGAAAAAAGTGTACGTACGTCGCAATATATATGTATATATATATATATATATATATATATATATCTATATATATATATATATATACACACATATATAAAATACAAAATGGGACAAGAACGCAAAACATCCGGACAACTAAGTGATACAAAATGGGACAACAAAACATCCAGATAGACGTTATAAAAAAAACAAGGACGGGTCATTCGAAGCTTCCTTTCCTCAGTCAAGCACCGTATCATCCTCGCAATTTCGGCTGATTAATCAGCCGAAATTGCGAGGATGATCCGGTTCTTACCTGACACACACCTGACACACGCCTGACACACAACCACGCACACACCTCCCACACACCACACCTCACACACGCAAACAAACACCTCATATACACACACACCACACACAAACCTCACGCACACCTCACATTCACATACACGGACCTCACACACATACACCTCAGACAAACACTCATCTGACACACACACACATAACACAAACACACACATCTCTCTCTCTCTCTCTCTCTCTCTCTCTCTCTCTCTCTTTCACACACACTCTCACGCACACACACCTCGCACAATTCACATTCGCATACACACACCTCCCACATATAAACCTCAGACAAACACTCACCTGATACACACACACATCTTACACAAGCACACACATCTCTCTCCCACACACACACACAGACACACACTCACACACACATCTCACACACATATACTCCCACACACACCTCAACACACCTCACATTCAAATACACAAAGTTCATATACATACACCTCAGACAAACATTCACCTGACACACACACCTTACACAAACACACACATCTCTCTCTCACACACACATACACACACACACTCACACTCATGCACACACCCCACACGCACACATATATGTTATTGGACGCACTCTGCTTCTACGAGCGTAGTTTGAGAAGCATTTTTGTTTTCTTTCATGCGATCGAATAGTTGATCGCTCTCTGTTTGTATACTTTACGACAAGGATGAGATCAGATCACCAGAATGTAATGCAATGCGAAAGCAGTAAATAGATATTATTTACTTTGCCATTGCATGACCAAATAAACAATCAACGCTTGATATCGTATGGATGACACTTCTATTACTTGGATATCTACACTGTAACATGCCTGTGTGACAAGCGAAAGATAAACTCACTCTAACTGATCACTTCGCTTGCAAGAAATAGCAGCCAAATATCCTTAGTATCATTCACTACAGTTTTCAAATAAGGGCTCATTGTAAGAGGGAAATAGCACAAATGAAACGAGGGGAATAACAGACGGAAAGATGGACAACGTTAGAGATTACAACAGGTAGGCAAAAATTAGATAAGTAGAGGACAAAATGTAAATCTCTCTATATATAAAGCTGAAGTTGTCTGTGTACGGCAGGTTTGGTAGCCTTCAACTAACACTATCTCCTCCGAGACCCTGCGGTGCAAGTTGACTAAAATTGAAAGTAGGATAGAAAAAGGCTTGCTCTTCATTCCGTAAAAGAAAAAATTCAAATCGGACCACGTTAACATCAAAAATTATTTACATCAAGAAGGTGCTTTTTTTCTATGAAAATCCCTATTTTTTTACGATTTTTTGACTGCTGTGTCGCCATTTATCGGTATATTTCAACCAGAAAAATGTTCACTCAAAGAAAATAACAAGCTACATAATGCAAAATTTTTACTTTTCAAAAATTCTAATTCTAAAGGGTCGAAACAAACCCGAGCAACGCCGGGCGATACTGCTAGTATATATATAAAAAAGAAAAGAATGAAAGTTGTGCATAGTGAACAGCACGCCGAATAAAAGGAAAAGGAGAAGAAATAGACTTATGTTTCGATTAAACACTCTGACAAAATAGAGTAAGAAGCAAGATAAAAGAAACGACATATATATGAAAGACGCGTGTTATCTTTTTATGGTGTGCGGGGCAAAAAGCGATACAGCAGGACCGTCGAGAATCATGTCTTTCTGACGAGAGTTGGCTTGCGGTTACAGAAAAACCGCTGCGTTTTGGATTAGGCAACTTCAATTTTAGTTAATCATTACTACTTTCTTAGCATATAAAGAATCAGTTTTATTATTAATTATTGTTCTTTCTCCCCGGGTTGGTCCTAATCGGAAAATAACAGACATAACCATCACATCTGTTTTGTAGGCATCGTGTTATTGTAAAAGGACCCATAAAACAAGATGTCTATTTTGCAATTATAAAATGTCTATAAAACATAAATGTTTCGACGGTGATTTCGGTGATATTTCAAGCATTCTTCATTGTGTTAGGCCCATTGTTACACATATGCAATACTTTATGTGTCACTCTTTCCCCTCAAGTCTTTTCCTCTCTATCTATCTGTTTTCATTCTTTATTTACACTCAGCTCTCTCTCAGATTCATCTCAATATCTCTCTTAGTTTCTGATTTTTCCCTCCATCATTACTCTCACAATCTACCCATAAACATTTACCCACTCATATACACATCAAAACCTCTGACATGTGTAGACATCCACAAGGGACGTGCCGTCTGTGGAGGATCGTAGGCAACAGCTACCCATATTGAAACTATGAATATTAATCATTTGCAATACAAAAACAGGAATGATATAAAATATACATACATACATACATACATACATACATACATACATACATACATACATGCATATGCTAAATAAAATGAAACAACTAAGTCAAGGCAGTGCGAAATCTCTAGGACATTTATAAACAGAAAGGTAGTCTTACATGTTTCAGGAAATTTCCCTTTATTTAACTCTCACATATTGTCTCTGATGAAGGGATATCTCTCATATCCCTGAAACAGCTGTAAGACTTCCTTTCTCTTCATAAATATCCTAGAAATTTCACACTGCCTTGGCTTTGTAGTCTCATTTTATTTAACATATACATGCTCACACACGACCCGCATTAGACTCCTTACTCACTATTATTGAACCGTAAGTCTAACTACGGTCCTTCCGTAGCACATACACAGCCTTACCTACCATTTTAGGTCTTCTGGATACCAAAACATCTCATATCATTACACACACACACACACACACACACACACACACACACATATGTGTACCGGACACAGCGCTGTTAATCTCACATAGTATGAATTCAGTTCCAAAATGCATTAAATATAGTTGTAAATGCAGACCCTAATCTAGATTGCGAATCCTCTGTACCCCAGGATGGTTTAGCTCTCCACCTGTCAAAAGCCACCGTTTACGGAATGAGGATAACAACGTAGCTTTCGCCCCCGTGCAACCGCCAGTCTATCACTTGCGGTGGGTGGATCTTCAAGTTGCCGAACACATTCTTAGTAGTTTAGAATAGGCTCGAATAAGAGATTATTCTTTGTGGCTAATGGTGTGAGTCTTCATTGAAAGAAGAAGAAAAAGAAGAAGAAGAAGAAGAAGAACAACAACAACAACAACAACAACAGCAGCAGCAACAACAACAACAACAACAACAACAACAACAACAACAACAGCAGCAGCAACAACAACTACAACAACAACAGGGCAAACAGAAATCAATACATGAGTAAATATGCATTTTAATATTGTAATGTTGATAGCGGGGCGAAATGCTTAGCGATATTTCGTCTGTCTTTGTGCTCAAATTCTGAGCTCAAATTCCGCCGGGGTTGACGTTGCCTTTCATCATTTCAGGATCGATAAATTAAGTACCAGTATCTGCGTGTTTACTGGGGTCAATCTAATCGACTGGCCCCCTCCGCAAAAATTTCGGGCCATGAACCCAGAGTAGAAAAGAATATTTTAATGCTGGTTCAGACGGCGAGCTGGCAGAATTGTTAATATAGAGAGCAAAATGTTTAGCAATATTTCGTACGTTTTTAGTTTCTTATTTCTTTATTGCCCAAAAGGGACTATAAATAAAGGTGACAAACAAGGACAGACAAACAGATTAAGTCGATTACATCGATCCTAGTGCGTAAATGGTACTTAATTTATCGACCCCGAAAGGATGAAAGGCAAAGTTGACCTCGGCGTAATTTGAACTCAGAACGTAACGGCAGACGAAATACCTATTTCTTTACTACCCAAAGGGTCTAAACACAGAGGGGACAAACAAGGACAGACAAACGGATTAAGTCGATTACATCGACCCCAGTGCGTAACTAGTACTTATTTAATCGACCCAGAAAGGATGAAAGGCAAAGTCGACCTCGGCTGAATTTGAACTCAGAACGTAACGGCAAACGAAATACCTATTTCTTTACTACCCACAAGGGGCTAAACATAGAGGGGACAAACAAGGACGGACAAACGGATTAAGTCGATTACATCGACCCCAGTGCGTAAGTGGTACGTATTTAATCGACCCCGAAAGGATGAAAGGCAAAGTCGACCTCGGCGGAATTTGAACTCAGAACGTAACGGCAGACGAAATACCGCGAAAAATTTCACCCGGCGTGCTAACGTTTCTGCCAGCTCGCCGCCTTCTGACTACAAATTCCGCTGAGGTCGACAAAACTTTTCATCTCTTCGGGATCGATAAAATAAATACCAGTCAAACACAACTTAACTCTCTTCCGAAATTGCTGACCCTGGAATCATTATTTCAATGCAGGCTAGATGTGGAGAGAGCTGCAAGAATCATTAGCACATAGGGCAAAATGCTTAGCGGTGTTCCGTACGTATTTACTTTCTGAGTTCAAATCCCGCCGAGGTCGACTTTATATTTTTATCAATTTTGGGTTGATACAATACTTGGTGAACAATGGTATCGATGTAATCGTCTTATCTAAGTCCCCGAAAATTGCTGGCCATTTGCCAAAATTTGAATTCAATAATTTAATGCCTGTAGAAAATGATATATATATCATTTGTGTGTGTATATAAGATGCGTGTATGTTGCGTATGTATGTACACTCACGCAAACACATGAATACCCATCGTCACATACACATTAATAGCAGCCATAGGCTCCACCATACACACAGCTATACTGCAGTATACCCTGTGCAACCCCACCACATACCAACAACATCCATCTATACGCGCACGCGCATATATACGTATACTCTAACATACACACTAACACGGATTCCCAAACACCAACATACATCCACACACACACACGCACACGCACACACACACACACACATACGTACACACACACACATACGCACAGAGAGTTATTCGAATACGAAGACGAGGCCCTAGCATGGTCGCCCACCATGCTAGAAATAGTAGACTATTTCTTCGCCAAACATACACTGAAATCTTATTTCTTTATTGCACACAAGGGGCTAAGCGGAGAAAGGACAAACAAGGACAGACAAAGAGATTAAGTCGATTACATCGACCCCAGTGCGTAACTGGTACTTAATTTATCGACCCCCAAAAGGATGAAAGGCAAAGTCGGCTTCGGCGGAATTTGAACTCAGAAAGTAAACACAGACGAAATACTTATTTCTTTACTACCCACAATGGGCTAAACATAGAGGGGACAAACAAGGACAGACAAACCGATTAAGTCGATTATATCGACTCCAGTGTGTAACTGGTACATATTTAATCGACCCCGAAAGGATGAAGGGCAAAGCCGACCTCGGCGGAATTTGAACTCAGAACGTAGCAGCAGACGAAATACCGCTAAGTATTTCGCCCGGCGTGCTATAACGTTTCTGCCATCTCGTATCACTGACATCTTAAACAAGCAAAAACAAGCAAAAACAACAGTGAATAATATAGTGTTAGCTATCTCCAAATGACGTGGTGGGCATGGTTGGCGTGTCTGTTCCACCAGAAGTGAGCAGAGCTAAACAACAAAAGTAACGACTAGAGCAACCTCATAAATAACACTGACCCTCTGACGCGCACACGCACGTATATTCATTCACACTTTTGTACACAGGCTCTAACACACTTCTGTACACATTTATGTATTTTATTTTACACATCTATATGCATACCCATACACATCTTTATATACATATATACACACCTTAATATATATATGTATGTGTGTGTGTGTTTGTTATATATATTCATCTATCTATCTATCTATCTATCTATCTATCTATCTATCTATCTATCTCTGTATATCTATCTATCTATCTATCTATCTAATATCTATATATCTATCTATATTATATATATAATATATATATTATATATATATATATATATATATATATATATGTATGTATGTATGTATTTTATATGTATATATTATATATATATACATACATACATACATACATACATACATACATACATACATACATACATACATACATATACATATACACACACACACAGATATAGAGCGAGAAAGAGAGATAGCAAGACAGACAGACCAATATATATATATATATATACCCTTTACACACCCACTGACATCACAAACATATAAGGCAGGCTTTAACGACGGAGCCAGTATGTGGTAATTCCACATGTTAGAAATAGCAGTCTGATCTCCTTCTCCGTATCGAATCACCAAACTACCATATTGGATAACATGGTCCTGGATCAACTGTATATAGAAACACAGATGAGATGGTCATGGCTGGATTGCCTTACAATAACTAAGTGCAGGCCTAGTTTAAATGTCAACACTATCTACTGCACGCCTACACACAAACATATGCTCTGACACACACAAATACACACATACACTGTTAAACATAAATCTACTACACCCCTAATACATACTATAACATACGCCAAAATACACAGACTCTCTTACACTATCTTGCCATATGTAAACGTATATTGAGTGTAATTCCTACGAGCATACATGCATGTAAGAACATCTACACACACACACACACACACACACACACACACACCACACACACACACACACTCACACACGCTCACACACATATACACACACAGAAGGACACATACATGCAGTACCTTTCATATGCACACCTATATTGAAACACTGCAATTCATAAAAGCACACATATAATATTGGAACATTTACACACACAAACACACATAGACACACACACATGCGTGTACACACATACACACACGCACGCGTTAACACACACACAGATACACACAAAAACATGCACACACATGCATACACACACAGAGAATAATCTTTCTACACACACACCTGCAATTAAACATACTCCAATTCACATAAGCTCTCACTCACATTCGAACATTTATCTGCACATCCACTTGCACACACACACACACGCACACACACACACTCACACACACTCACACACACACACACACACTCTCACTCAAACACACATCAGCACTCAGATATATTATTACACACGCATACACAAACACCTGACTACATAGATACCTACACTCAACCACATGCAATCGTACGCACACATACATTCATATACTCAGATATCTGTTAACACACATTTACTTTCAAACACGTTTTCTAACAGATAAACACACACATAAATATCTATCTACAAACACACGTACACTCAAATATATTTTGAGCCACTGACACACACGCACTCACACAAGCATCTATTGACACACATCTACACTCAAGCATATACTCGAACTCACACAAAATCTCATGCACACACGCACACACGCACATACCTCACATTCAAAAGCATACTCTAGTTCGCAAATACACTAACACACACTCGAGCATACACACACACACACACACACACCACAACACACACACACAACACATACTCACAAACGTCCTTTCACATTCAAACCACACTCAAACAAGTAACCCTTACACAAACACACACACACACACACACACAAACCTGCATTCAAACGCATACTCCAACTCGCAAATACACATACACACACGCGCGCATACATACACAAAAACCTATCCACACGCACACACACAAGCATATTTTCATATTTAGCCACACTCAAACAGGTACCTTCACACACACACACACACACATTAAAACACGGAGGGTCTCGCACTTAAAAAATCGCACTTGCCTTAATACATACTTAGACCTACAAATGTGTATTCACATACACCTAGACTCGAACGCATCCTCTCTCTCTTCCCTTCTCTCTTTCTTTCTTTCTTTCTCTCTCTTCTCTCTCTCACACACACACACACACACTCAAATTAATATACACACTCAAGTACTAACACAAACGCTGGCATACACATCTCTACATACACTAAAATTACAAGAATACACAGGCCACACACACACACACACACACATACACACACGCACACGCAGACACACACACGCACACACACAAAGCACACACACTCTAGCAAGCACTCCATCTCACGTATACATCGACACACATCGTTTCACAAACTTACCTTACAATCACACATACACACACCACACACACTCACACGCATGCATACATACGCGCACACACACACATACATACGCACACACAAAGCACACATTCTAGCAAGCACTCCATCTCACGTATACATCGACGCACATCGCCTCACACACTTACCTTACAATTACACACACGCACGCACACACGCACACACACACACATGCACACACACACAAATCACACACTCTAGCAAGTACTCCATCTCACGTATACATCGACACACATCGCCTCACAAACTTACCTTACAATCGCACAGACACATACGCACACACACACACGCACACACACTTACCTTACAATCTCACACACACAGACACACACACACATACACACACACACACACACAAACTTATCTATAAACTAAAGCACGGACACAATAATACGCAAACACTAACGCACACGGACATACTCTCTTACATAACTCCCACGCAAACTTACTATTCAACATGCACTCATACACAAACACATACACACACCTAGTGCCAAAACAACATGTACACTATAATACGCAGACGCACTCACACACGCACGGGCACACTTATTCTAGTACGGATATTCTATGATACACTCACACATACACAAATACATACACCTACATACTAGTTAAGTCAGACACCTACGCAAACTAGTGCACAGAAACTCAGACAATATAAGTTGTACACACACATACTCATATATATATACCTATATGTACACACGCAAACACACACACACACGACATATACATACAAACATACATACATACACATGTATGTATGCAAGTATCTATCTACGATATATATATATATATATATATATATATATATACCATATATATATATATACCTACATATATATATATATATATATAGATACATAGATATATATATATAATATACATTATATTGTACGTATGTATACACACATATATTCCTCTCTATATATTTATATACATATATATACACATACATCACAGACGTGTATATATATATGTGTGTGTGTGTGGTGTTGTGGGTGTATATATATATATGTGTGTATGTGTATACACATATACATCCACAGAAGTATGTATTATGTATTTATATATATATATATATATATGTTGTGTGTGTGTGTGTATGTATATATATATATATACAGAGAGAGAGAGAGGTAGATAGACAGATAGATAGATAGATAGATAGATAGATAGATAGATAGATAGATAGATAGATAGATAGATAGATAGATAGATAGATAGATGCTTATACGCACGCACACATCCACATAAGCTCTTTCATAGAAGTACACAGAGGTTCTGATACATGCACACACACACATTCTCATCATGTGCTCAGCTCACACCGTGTGCCCGGGATTCACCGCAACCCAGATAAAACTACCAGATTACCTCTCGCTTTCTCTCTCTCTCTCTCTCTCTCTCTCTCTCTCTCTCTCTCTCTTTTTCTGTTTCTCTCTCCTTCTTAGTCCCTCTCTCTCTCTCTCTTCGTCGTTCCCTATTACTCTCTTTCACTTTCTTTCTCTCTCTCTCTCTCACACACACACGCACATTCACACTCACATATAAAAGCACACGGACTCCATCACTCACTCAAAGACATACACACGCACCTCGATCAGCTGACCAAGCTCACATGTTATGTATTCACGAAAGGAATTTTTCTTCTCTTGCTTCTTCTCTCTTTATCTCTCTCTCTCTCTCTCTATATATATATATATATATATATATAGATATATATACTCACACACATCTCAAACACATTCACTTTCGCTTCTACTGCCTCTTCTCTTTCTCCCATATCTCTTTCCCTCTTTCTCTCGTATCTCTTTCTCTCTCTTCCCCACACACTTCTTTCCCCTCTCTCTCTTTTATCTTTATCATTTCCTATTCCCCTCCTTTTACTATTATTCCCCTATTATTTCACTATGCTCTTAACCTCTCTCTTCCTCTGTCTCTTTCATCTCTCACTCTAAATATATATGTATATATATATATGTCTTCCTTCTCTTACTATTCCTCTCTCTCTCCATCTCTCTCTTTCTCTCTTCCTGTCTCACATAATGTCTTTCTCACACTCACACACTTTCTCCTTTGATCAGCCTACATCTCTACTCATCGCTCTTCCACTCACTCTCTGTCTCACTCTCTCTCTCTCTCTCTCTCTCCCTGATTTTCCACGATCATTCAGTCACATTATTTAGCACCTTTTTCCCTTCACTTTTTTTCTGTTTTTTTTTTTTTTTTCTGTCTTTCTATAGGTTCCTTCTATTTCTTGGTGTTTTAATTCCCTCTTTCGTTTACCCCTGCGTACCTTGCTGCATCTCCTTCCATTCATTCATTCACTCATTCATATTCATTCTTTCGTTCGTTCTCTCATTCATTCATGATTTCTTTCTTTCTTTTTTTCATTTCCTTTGATCTTATTTTCGTCCTTTGTTATTTTCCGTTAGTACTACTACTTCTTCTTCTTCTTCTTCTTCTTCTTCTTCTTCTTCTTCTTCTTCTTCTTCTTCTTCTTCTTCTTCTTCTTCTTCTTCTTCTTCTTCTTCTTCTTCTTCTTCTTCTTCTTATTCTTCATTATTGTGACCATCAATCAACAACATCATATTGTTCTTTTTTTATTTTCTTTGCCTCCTTAGTTTAACTTGCTCAAAATGAGTTTTTATACATTAGGGTCTAAGCAAATTTGGTGCAAATAAAATTTTAAAAGTGCTAAAAGAAAATAGGAAAAACCGCACAGGATAATTTCTTTTTGAATTAAAACTTACCTATTTTTTATTACAATATTAATCCAACAGAAATGATATCACATGCATTTCATTTACATTTTTTGTTTGAAAAAATAAAATTTTTAATGATGTAAACTTTTCAGAATGTGCGTAATGAAAATTAATATGCTAAATGAAATAAATGGAAGATGACACAGTATTTCAGGCTGTGGTCTTTAGGGAAGGGAAGTAAAAAAACAAGTTGGGAAATTGAGAGAAAAGGAAATAGGAACGATACCAGTTTTACAACATTTGTTTACATGGCTGGCTTGGTGCAAAAAGAAACTTGAAGTGTAGTATAGAAGGAAAAGAGGTACAGACACAAACGGGGATATAGGGAAAGTAATTGGCAAAGCAGATGGAGAGAGTGAGAAATAAGGACGAGAAAGAGGAAAAGGTGACAGGGACTGAAAAACTAAGGACATTATAGTGAATGAACATAAATATCAATGTGTATGCATGTGATGTATACAGTGGTCTGGACTTATACTTGTGTGTAATTCAATTCTGAATTTGTTATGCAAGAATTTATATGTAATTGTGTATTGAAATCAGCATTGTAATGTTTGGGGATACTCAATTAATAAAATATATAAACACTTGCAGCATTTTTTTATTATCCATATTTTACCACTTTTTCCAAAGCAGTTGTACTTTATTCATGTGCCTACAATCAATAATCTTCTCTCAAGCAATCTGCTGATTTTACAATTGGTTTGGTCTTTTTCTCTTAAAGGCGTGATTTCAGTTTCGGATTTACCATTCATAATAAGAGAAACAAATGTACACGCATTGTGAAGGAGTACAGTCAAAAAAAAATATTGTGGTGGGAGCATAAGAAAATATAAGCTGCTTGGTATGAAGAAAAAGACGTGAAATACAAACAAATCAACACCGTTGGATGCGGTTGTAAGCATTAATATTTATATAATAATAATCATAATACTAATAATAGGGAGTATAACCCCAAACTTACAGGGAAAAATTCAATTTAGTACTAAATCAAATTTCACAATATAAATCTATAAAATAGAAATTTGTGAAGACATCTCCATTATGCAATTCAAACAATGATAGACATAAACCAAATCATAAATAAAAAACAAAATGAATTTTCAGAAATATTAAATTTCTAAATATCTCATAGAGATATGCGCGGTGGTGGACCGATAGAGTGGTTGTATACTGTCAACTTAACGTAACAGTCCCGTAAAGGGAATTACCTCACCGCTGTTTAGCCCTAGGAATCATCGACGCTTCTTGTCGGCCTTGACACATTTCCTGTGAAAACATGTAACTAGATTACAAAAATTTGAATTTTTATATTCTCTAAGGATTGCTTGAAGCTCACTTCCTTCCTATACCTCGATCCTTGGGTCATAGATTTATATATATATAATTATATTAAATTAGAGATAAAACCACTATTAGGCAAATCAAAGAGTGAAAAACATAAGCCAATACATAAAATTAATTTAAAAATATAAAAGTTAAAATTAAAATATTATTTAAATAATTTAAACTTATAAATTTTAAATATATAAATACAAATATATATATGTATGTATGTATATTTTTAAATTTATATATTATTTTATTTATTAATTAATTTATTTATTTATTTAGTTTTTATTTTTTTAATTTTTTTTTTATAAATATCAAAAGTATTAAAAGTTTAATAAAAGATAAAGAGTAAAACACTACGATCGTTTCATGGCTGTACCAATTCGAATAACAATAATTTAAATTCAATAAAT
This sequence comes from Octopus sinensis, assembly GCF_006345805.1. Lineage (NCBI taxonomy): Eukaryota > Metazoa > Mollusca > Cephalopoda > Octopoda > Octopodidae > Octopus > Octopus sinensis. The sequence continues at coordinate 32,427,676 of NC_043001.1, read as the reverse complement.
AATTCGAGTTATAGTTACAGTCAATCTTCAAATTAATTGAAATATTTTTTAAATAATCAGAAATATTTAAACAATATTTTAAAGATATATATAATATAATAATTTTACTTATAATAAACTCTATTATCAAACTAGAAACTTAAAACTTAACAATTATGATTATATCAAAATCGATTATAATGTTAAATATTAATTTTAATTTATAAGGTAAGAAACCCACCTATAATCTAATATCGGTAATAGTCTATATCTAATTACATAAATATTTTTTTAAAAATGACTATTATATATAAATTATCAATGAAAATATATAAATGTATATAAATATTATAATTAAGATCTAAAATAATCTCTATAAATAAATATATATGCACATATAATAAAGACCTAATAAATTAATTTTTCATATTTAAAGATGAAATAGCTAAGTTCAAAAATACAAACCAACAAACTTAAACGAACTTTCGGAAATCTTATTTAAAATACTTATAGAAATAATCAATTCGTAGTTATATAGTATCGAATAAATACTATAAATACTATAAATATACTTATCAATGGGAATAACTAGCGAATATCAATTTAAAAAGACAATAACTAAGTTATGCTATTAAGTTAGACATGACCTGGACCAATCTTTGGTCGAAACATATCTAAGTTTATCAAAGTTTATCTAATTTTAATTATAAGAAATTTCAAACTACAATTAATACTATTAATACATGTATATACAAAAACCTAACCTTAGACACCTCGTATACTTGCTATCAAACAACAAATCTATCGCTAAGTAATATCTTACGAATAAACTTAAATTTAATATCTAATAATATAGAAAATTACGATAATTAGATCATTACATAAACAACGATATTTACATAAGAAAAATATTATTACATCAAAGACTTATCAAATATTAAAATTTACAATTTAAAGATCTTAAATATAAAAAAATACTTATCTTAACGAGGTTTTGCAATGAACTATATATATATATATATATATATATATATATATACACACATCCTTTCAACATGTGATCTCTTGAGCACCACCAGCAAAAAAAATTTTTTCCTCTGTCTTCCCTTCTCGGGATTTTTCCTTCTCCTTTGTTTCCGACGAAGAGCTCCGCTCGAAACGTTAAACCCTCCTTCCCTTCTTTCCTGAGCGTCAAATAATACTTTAATTGTTCCACGTCCTCGCGTTGCTGTGTTTTTTTCTGTGTTTTCTTGTTTGGATTAACTTTACATACATATGTATATATATACACACACACAAAATATGGGGGTCTAGTTCACAGGTGATCAAAACGATTAGGTACGCTAGTTAAATGCTGATGACGGATTACCAGGCGTCCAAGGTTATAGCCGAGACGGTAGTTATGGAGCCATTGTATATTTCCGATATAGCGGATATATAATTGTTAAAGAGGACAACAAACTTTAAGGCAAGGCAAACATCTTAAGTCATAAGCATTATTATTATTTAGAAAGAAGTAAAAATCTTAGAGCTGTTTCTGGTATATCGTAGAAACAGCCGTAAGATTTTTTTTTATTGTTTCCAAAAATAATAAGGTATATGTCTTGAGATGATTGCCTTGCCTTAACGTTTGTTGTCCTCTTTAGCATTTGAGACATGGCCGATCTCACACACTTCTCATGAGGAATTCCGGAAGGAGCATCGTGAGACCAGTGCTGAGACGCTTCCAAAAACAAAAAAATAAATACATAACTAAATAAAATAAAAAAGAAGTACCGTTGGAAAACCGATTATAGCAGCGACTCCATCTAAGAATATCTGAAGAAGGAATATTATTCCGAAATATCATATCAGACTTTGGATGACTAAATTACAACAGGTATATAGCCCATTCTCTGTATTATAGTGCATTGTTATCAATTCGAAACTTTTTATTTTATATATATATATATATATATGTATATTTTTTTTTACTTGTTTCAGTCATTTTGACTGCGGCCATGCTGGAGCACCGCCTTTCATCGAGCAACTCGACCCCGGGACTTATTCTTTTGTAAGCCCAGTACTTATTCTATCGGTCCCTTGTGCCGAACCGCTAAGTAACGGGGACATAAACACACCACCAGCATCGGTTGTCAAGCAATGCCAGGGGGACAAACACAGACACACAAACACACACACGCATATATATATATACATATATACGACGGGCTTCTTTCAGTTTCCGTCTACCAAATCCACTCACAAGGCTTTGGTCAGCCCGAGGCTATAGTAGAAGACACTTGCCGAAGGTGCCACGCAGTGGGACTGAACCCGGAACCATGTGGTTGGTAAACAAGCTACTTACCACACAGCCACTATTAGAGATAAAACCACTATTAGAGATAAAACCACTATTAGAGATAAAACCACTATTAGGCAAATCAAACAGTGAAAAACATAAACCAATAAATAGAAATAAATTAATTAATATAATATACAAAATATGCAAAATATAAAATTCAAAATTTAAATTATTTAAATTTAAATTTAAAGTTAAAATTTTAAAAATATTTAAATAATTAATTTATACTTATAAATTTATATATATATTATTATTATTATTATTTTTATCTTTTATTTTTTATTTATTATTTATTTATTCATATATTTTTTAAAATAAATATAACTATCAAAAAAGTTTAATATAAGATAAAGAGTAAAACCAATACGATTGTTTCATGCCCATCATCTAATTCGAATAACAATAATTTAAATTCAATTAATAATTCGAATTATGGTTATAGTCAATCATCAGGTCAATGATAATATTTAAATGAATAATCAAAAATATTTAAACAATATTTTTCAAGAAATAAATAAAATAATTTTTTCTTATAAAAAACTCTATTATCAAACTAGAAACTTATTCTCTGCAAGCCTACTACTTATCCTATAGTCACTTTTAAGTTACAGGAATATAAACACACCTGCATCGGTTGTCAAACGATAGCAGAGGTGTGTGTGTGTGGGGGAAACACAGACACACATCAATATATATAAATACACCACACACACACATATATATATATATACATACACAAACACACATACACACCACACACACATATATATATGACGGGCTTCTTTCAGTTTCCTTTAACCAAATCCACTCACAAGGCTTTGGTCGGCCCGAGACTATAGGAAAAGACCCTTGCCCAAGGTGTCACGCAGTTGGACTGAACCCGGAGCCATGTGGTTCGGAAGTTAACTTCTGATCACATAACCATGCCGCACTTATATACAAACTCCTTCCACAAAAGTTAGTGACATTCTATTTAATAAAATATATTTTTTTAATAGATAATAACTTATAAAAATCTCCCTCTAATTTTTGTAACAGAATCAAGGAAGTTTACTCTTTTTCTTTTAATTGTTTTAGTAATTTGACTGCGGCCATGCTGGGGTACCGCCTTTATTCGAGTAAATCGACCCCAGGACTAATTCTTTGTAAGTCTTGTACATATTCCATCGATCTCTATTGCTGAACCGCTAAGTTACGGTGATGTAAACACACCAGCAGCAGTTGTCAAGCGATGTTGGGCGGGGGGAAGAGCAAACACAGACACACAAACACACACACATACATAGATACGAGGGGTATATGAAAAGTCTTAAGCCTCAAAGAAACAAAACATTATTTTTAAATTAACGATCTTATCCTTATTTATATAGATTTAAATTTATTTCGTCACTGTATTTACTGCGGCGTTATTTTGACCATATCTCACATGGAAGTAAGCGGGCATTTTAAACTGGCCATAATGCATACGTTCTTATATATATATATAGGTATGCGTTCGTATATGTAAGTATTCGTATGTTGTATTTATATAATATATATATAATATATATATATATATATATATGTATTTATGTTTATCTAATTTCTTTATTGCCCACAAGGGGCTAAACATGGAAGGGACAAATAAGGACAGACAAAGGGATTAAGTCGATTACATCAACCCCAGTGCGTAACTGGTACTTAATTTATCGACCCCGAAATGATGAAAAGTAAAGTCGACCTCGGCGGAATTTGAACTCAAATAAATATGTATTTATGTTTATCTACTCTGTGTATTCTACTGACGAGGCAAAGCATTCATAAATGCACAGTCAGAAATCCGGATCTAGAATTACCCAATAATTTTTTACTAGTTTCATCTTGTCTTTTTTTTGTTTTCTCTCCGTATTGATATATGGACAATTGAGGTGGTTTTAGAGTCAGGTCATGGCTGCTATTTAAAGCAGCAAAAAATTCAACAAAACCTGTTACTCTGAGTAAAAGGTTTTGTTGAATTTTCTGCTGCTTTAAATAAAGCATAAACTCTACCACTGGTATTTGAGTACTCTTTATTCCACCTTGTTTCCATTTAGGTGTTTACTCCGGTATTTATATATATATATATATATATATAATATATATATAAGTATATATATATATATATTATAATATATATATATATATACATATTTGTATATATGTTATATGTATATATATATATATGTATAATATATATTAATATATATATATATAGTATTATATATATGTATATGTATATATGAATATATATTATTATATAATAATTATATATATATATGTATGTATGTATATGTATAGTATATATATATATTAGTAGATGATAGACAATAGATAGATAGATAGATAGATAGTTATACATACCTATAAATAATATATAATATATATGTATAATATATAATATGTATGATATATAATATATACGTGGATGCGTGTGGTTTAGTGGTTGAACTCATGATCCTAAGGTTGTGGTCTCGATTCCTGGAGCCGACGATGCATTGTGTTCTTGAGCCATTCACTTCTTTTCACGTTGCTCCAGTGCACTCAGCTGGCAAAAATGATTAATCCCGTCCAGGTGGAGAATTTCTACGCCACTGAAACCGGGAAACCGGCCCTTATGAGCCTTATAAGACACTTGCCCAAGATGCCACGCAGTGGGACTGAACCTGGAACCATGTGGTTGGTAAACAAGCTACTTACCACTCAGCCACTCCTGCGCCTATATATATATATATATACATATACATACTTTATATTATACATATAATATATTATATATAGTAATGTATATATAATATAATATATATATATGATATACTATATATATATATATATTATATATATATATATATGTATATATATATATATATGTATGTATGTATGATATATCTGTAATATAATATGTGACAAGTATTCGTTTGCCATATAAGACTCCGAGTTTCGGATGCCGGGGCGGAGAAATGCTCCGGCCTCTTGTCAGTTATCGATGCAATGAAAAGATACTATGAAAATTACTGTTAAACAAAGGGAAATTACTATGTAAATGACCGTTATTAAGTCAAACAAAAGACCTATTAGAATGCTCGTTAAATAAGGGGGGAAAACCGAAGGGAGAAAATAAAAAGGTAAAAGTAAAGAAATAAAAATGCTCATAGAAATCGTGAATGTTCGCATGCACATACATCATACATACACATGCGCGCATGCACACCCACGTACATGTGCCTATATTCATATCCTCATGTGAGTATACATGCGACTGTTCCACCCGAGTGTGAGTGAGCATATGCAGATATAGCATGTTCGTATTTTAGACGTGTATTTGAATATATCTGTGCGCATATGGATATGTGCACGTGTGTGAGTGCGCGTGTGTGTGCGGATATGCATATGTGTACATCCGTGTGTGCGGGTATGTATATATGTACATGTATATGTACATGTGTATGGTTGCATATATATGTGGGTGTACATGTATGTGTTTCACGTATGCATATATACCATGCGCGTATTTTCAGAATGGTATTGGATATAAATTGTTCGTATATGGATATGTTCACGTGTGTGTGGGCGCATGTGTGGTGTGTGTGTGCGGATATGTATACTTGTACATGCATGGTTGCATATATATGTGCAGATATAGGTGTATGTGTAGGTTTGCTTGTATGCGTTTCACAGAAGTGTGAATGAGCATGTGCATATATAGGCACATGTAGGGGGTGTGCATGAGCACATGTTTATGAATGTACATGCGCGCATACGCGATTCCTATGAGCATTTTTACTTCTTTATCTGTTTACTTTCTCCCCTTCGGTTTTTCTCCTTATTTAAAGGTCATTCTAATAGCTCTTTTGTCTTAAATAACATTGTAATTTCCCTTTGTTTAACGGTCATTTTAACTGAATTTTTTGATCGCCTCGATATCTGACGAGATGCGTGAACAGTTTTCCGCCCCGACATCCGAAACTCGGAGTCTTATGGCAACCGAATAATTGTCACACATTATGTTACAGATAAATTCCTCTATTTACATAATATCGTGGTCTCATTCATTCTTTTGTTTTCATACTATTGCTGTTAAAATAATATAATATATATTATATATATATATATATCGAAATTGATTCAATATAGAAATAACGAACTTTTTAAAAATTTCTGTTGGCCAGATTTCCTCGATTTCAGCTCTACGTGTTTCCTGTAGCGAGTAAATAATATGTGGAAATTGACGATCTAAAAGTCTGTTATCAGCATATTGGCTTAGAAATAATTTTCTTTAGCCCTTGTTTATAAGTTATATATATATATATATATATATATATATATATTATATAATATATAAAATAATATTATATATATTTCTTTATTGCCCACAAGGGGCTAAACATAGAGAGGACAAACAAGGACAGACAAAGGGATTAAGTCGATTATATCGACCCCAGTGCGAAACTGGTACTTTTATTTATCGACCCCGAAAGGATGAAAGGCAAAGTCGACCTCGGCGGAATTTGAACTAATACCGCTAAGCATTCCGCCCGGCGCGCTAACGTGTCTGCCAGCTCGCCGCCTTATAAATATATATATATATATATTAAAATAATAAATGCGCCACTTTAAAGCCTAGCTAGGCTCATGGGCCCGGTTTTCCGGTTTCTATGGTGTATGCGTTCCCCAGCTGGACGGGACGCCAGTCTTTGAGGAATATTATTAGAACACTCTCCTCAAAACGTCTACCAAGTGTAAATGTAACGTGGAAACTATTTAAAATAACTGCCGTTCAAACCGAAAAGATCCGCATATTACACTCTATAATCCACATACTACATTTCGATAAATTTGATTTCCGATCATCATTAGGTGCCATAGTATGGGTATGTCCATGGTTTCAAAGTGGATTTAAATGAGGAAAATATTATTTCTAAATAAATGTTCAATGTAACCTTAACCACTGAGATACGTCAGTTTTCCCTGTCAATAAGGAAATTATCTATGTATTTATTTTCCTATTGCTTTGTCCTTGGCTTTTCCTCCATTTTGCTGAGCATCAAAAACTTCTGTCGTCATCGATGAACTCCCATGGAAAATCCACCACGGATGAACACGAACTGAAAGTGCAACAGCAGTATTCATCGACTACTCCCGTGTGGTTGCAAGTTATTATTTTATTTATTTGTTGAACTGTATGCGGGATCGTAATAGATAGCCTGAGCAAGTCTGGCAAACCAAACGAAGGAAGAGCTTCTAGAAAGACACTCTTCTTAATATTTCAGGTACCTCCATTACACTCGATTATCGCTCTCACGCCGTTTGGTTTCATCACTTTCTAACTGGGGAATTTCTCTCTCCTTTCTTTCTCTCTTCATTTTTTAAAATGTCTATTTGTTTCCTATTCTTTTTTCTTTTATGCCAATCAGTCATCTCTTTTCTTTTCTGTTTCCACATTTCTTGCCGTTTTCATCTTTCACTATTTCATTATTATGATACGTGTATCTAGGGAGGAAGATTGATTACGGCCTTAGTTACGGCCCTCTACATTTTGATTTCAAGCCTCACCTTGGTCGAATTTACGTTTCATCCTTCCGGGTTCCATAAAATTAAGGACTACTTAATTATCTAACCCTTGTTAAAATAAAAACAAAAAACTACTGGTCTTGTGTCTAAATCCTCCTCCTCCTCCTCCTCTTGATCATCATCATCATCGTCGTCATTTATTAGTGATGATGATATAATGATTATTATATCTGACATACTCAGCTTGTTGCTGGAAGTGTCGTTAACGTACCAGCTGTTCGTTTCCCACGAACTAAGGTATTATGTACTTTTCAACTTTCGAAGACTTTGTGGAAACTTCTTGCACTGTCATGTTTACTATTTACTGAATGCTGCTCTATTTTCTTTTTACGTGCCTATCTTCGCTAATTATGTTGCAATTTCTTTTCAAATTCTACCAGGGCACCAACATTTATTGGCCCAATATGGCACAATTTTCATTGACGATAACGCTTTGAATTTCTTTTTTCCTTTTTTTTTTTTTTTGCGATTCTACACATTTCAGCCAACACGTTGCCGATGATCAGGCACGATTTCTCTCCCCTGTCTAACGGTACAATGTGGAATTTTCGAAGTTCGATTCCATGACTACAATGGATCATGTCTCAAAGTATCTTTGCTCCGTCATTTTCTACTATGAACTTTGGCTCATGTTCATACCATACCAATGCATCACAGTATCTGAGAACTTAGTATACACAAGCGTTGGAAACTCATTCGGCTCTCTTTATAACAATCTGTGGATCTTTTCGGTTTGAACGGCAGTTTTTTCTAGCGGTGTCATATGAAATTGTCACCCATAATTATGACCCTAGTATCGATCTATTGCATTTCAATCTGTTTTAGTGTTAGGGTTAGTTAGGGTTAGGGTTAGGGATGGGGGAAGGGTTTATTTTTTTCTTCAGAAATGTAAATAAACCCAATCTGTTTCTTAAACGAGGGACATTTTCATACGGCAGAGAATGTATTTACCTCAATAGACGTCATTGATTGATTGGTTGAAATTGCAGAAATTGAAGAAAAAAACAACAGATATCTTACAAACTATAGAATTTTCTCAATAAAGCCAAGAGAAAAAGATGTTTTATAAACACTTTCTACCAGTATACGAAGTTTAAAAGTATTTAGTTACGTGGAAATTATTTTAAAAAACTGCCGTTCAAACCGAAAAATTCCCAATCTGTCGTTCCTTCAGTTTACCCTTTGGTTCTGATTTAAGATTTTTTTCATCAGAGGAAAACCAAAGCATTCCAGCGTTTTGGTGTTTTAACTTATTTAGCAAACACTTTGCAGAAAGCGAACGAGTTTCCCTTCTCACATCCGACATATGCTGACTCCTCCACATTAAATACGGCTTATACCGGATGTTCCCAGGCACAACTCTTTTGATGGTGCACTCTGAAACATTGAGGCCCTTTGCAGTGGCTCTAATTGTCTTCCCGGGGGTTTTATTGATTATTACTTTAGCTTTTTCTTTTGTCCAAAATTACGTGTTCTGTTGGTATTACGATTCAGTTCATGCGTTTTGCATTTAGCCGCTGACGTTGGATCCCCGTCAGCAGCTCCCAGCTCCTTTTTGTACTTTGATAACGAAGGATCGAGCAACTTTCAGGAAGTGAGCTATCTTTGTATCACAATGCTGCTCTTTTAATGCAACGGCTGCCGATGTTTGACATTATTTATTTGAAAAGTAAGGGTGAAAAAATAAGTTAGAGGGAAGTTTGAGCTTTTGAAGGAAGTGTCCTCAAAATACTGATGCACCCTGTATATATATTTATACACACACACACACACACACAAATATATATATATATATATATATATATATATATATATATATATATATAATATATATATATAAGCTTAAAAGCCGCACTTCGTGCTGACTTCTAAGAGAGCTCCAGCAGAGGGTTAATCGGGGCTGTGGGCCAAAACCAATGACACCTAAATAGCATGACTATTTGTCTCGGGGGTGTTTGGCGTTAAGGACGAATGACAATTAATTCTGGAATGCAATCATTCTATTGGAACCCAAGTTGAGTTCCAACTGTTGGCCAATTTGTCCCAAAGTTCTTATCTCGAGGTAAAATTAGCGAATGTCATTTATCTCCCCCTTGATCTCTGACGTCATCTGACAAACGTAAAACACGGTGGTGCGAATCAGCCAAACTTAAAATACAAGAAATAGCAACCCAAATGTTTTAAAATCAGATCCCAATGCTGGAGGCCCAAGAACCGAATGAAGGGCAGATTTTCAATCCTGGGATCAACCTATTTCCAAAACGGCTTAATATGTCTATTTAGAGCAAATGTAACCTGAGATACAGAAGTCCCAGATGAATAGACAGAATTTCGCTCTCCTTCTTCTTCTCATTATCATCATCATCATCATCATCATCATTATTATTATTATTATTATTATTATTATAAGATGAAATGGCTGTGTGGTAAGTAGCTTGCTTACTGACCACATGGTTCCGGTTCAGTCCCACTGCGTGGCACCTTGGGCAAGTGTCCTCTGCTATAGCCTCGGGCCGACCAAAGCCTTGTGTGAATAGATTTGGTAGACAGAAACTGAAAGAAGCCCGTCGTATGTGTGTGTCTGTGTTTGTACTCCCCACCCCATCATCGCTTCACAGCCGATGCTGGTGTGTTTTCGTTCCCGTAACTTAGCGGTTCGGCATAAAATACTGATAGAATAACTACTAGGCTTACAAATAGTAAATCCCGAGTCTATTTGTTCCACTAAATGCGGTACTCCAGCTTGGCCGCAGTCAAATGACTGAAACAGTTAAAAAAAGTAAAAGAGTATGTACATGTATCATCGTTGTCGTCGGGGACGGCACCTTTTGTGTCCAAGTTTCTGGTGAGTCCATGATGTTTAAACCTGACATGCCTCAGAAGGCCAAGTCAGGAATGGAACAATCTCGGGCATTGATCGCATGGCAAGACAGGTGGCAGTCTTGACTGGAGTTGCCGGGATTTGCGTTGCCTTTTCTTTTATCTCTTTCTTAAGTTTTTCTCCTCTCCTCGACATTGCAACAGCCGAAATGAACTGTACTTCGCTTGGATGGACGGTTGGCTGAGGTCGGCTGTTTCTATTTCTGTGGCGTTAAGGTTGATTCCGGCTTCTCGGAAAAGCTTCAGTTGGTCTTTGAATTTGCATTCTAGTACCGTAAATCCTCGAGTATAGTCCGCCCTTGAGTATAATACGCAGGGGATTTTTAGGGGGCTGTACCTCTGAAAAACCTAAACTTTATGTATAATACGCACCCCTTCTCTAACTTGAGTCAAGGAGCTTTATATAACGTCCTTGGTTTGTAAAACTGTATACGGTAACGTCCTTTATTATTATTGTATATATAACATAATGCAAACGTGTAGCTTTTTTGTGCATTTTGTTTGCAGAAAATAAAGAAAGAACAGTAATAACGTTTAATAAATGTTGCTTACTGCAAGTTATGGATGATTCTTTTATGACTTCATTGTTTTCAGGCTTAACGTAAAGTATTTTCGCGCCCGACATCACAAAATGCGTCTGAATAAACATTGCCGGACAGCAAATAGAGACTCGGATATTGCTTTAAAAATATTTTTCATTTTTAACCTCGTATATAGTACGCACTTGGGATTTTGACTTTTATATTTTGGGGAAAAAATGCGGATTATACTCGAGGATTTACGGTACTTGAGAGATCGAAGGATAAAAATCAACAGTCTGAAACTGGGATAAGCTAGAGTCATATTTATTATTAACAGTTCTAATTAGCGGCTTACTTCTAAATGGATGTATTTTATAATGCTATTACTAATCTTCTTCCAGACTTGCCCAATGTCCGTTTATCTGAGAAAATAAGTCTAAATGCTGGAATAGATGCAAAATTTTCTTTATTGTCCTTTTGCTTGAGGTATGCCTGACTCTTTGCCAGACATTTTAAACTATTAGCTCGTTGCAATTTACGAGATAACCAAATGTTTTTTGCATCAACATTATATTGTAAGTAGTAGCTTATATCTATCTATCTATCTATCTATCTATCTATCTATCTATCTATCTATCTATCTATCTATCTATCTATCTATCTATCATCTATCTATCTATCTGTCTGTCTATCTACTTATCTATCTATCTATCTGTCTGTCTATCTATCTATCTATCTATCTATCTATCTATCTATCTATCTATCTACCTATCTATCTATCAATCTGTATATATATATATATATATATATATATACATACATACATACAAACACACACCATTTTCTACTTTATATAGCTTATTGGTTTTATCGGAAAAAATAAAAATAGTTTTAGAATTCTTGAAATTCTAAATGTCAGAGCAAATTTTTTTTTATCGATCTTAACATAATTACGGAAGTGTATGTTGTTAGTTATCATGTCTACAAGATCAGTTTTGGATATTACAGTGGCAGGACACTTTAGAGTCTTTTTCAGGCGTTATGTATATTCTTAAGCTGTTTGCATTGCAACTTGGATCGTAAGACGAAAATGTTCCAGCGAATGAGCTTCACTACGTCATCCATCTTATCAAATAGTCTATTCATGTAATACATATTTGTTCAAGTGATAATATTCAAAGTGGAGTAGTTGATATTTTATACATCCATATGTGGTGCTGTACTTATTACTAAAGGAGATTACTCCGCTATGATTTTTATCAATAAACTGACGATTTGGCGTCCACTATAATTCTGCAGTGAGTTATATGTCAGCAATCAAAACATATGACATCCCTTAACACGCTGCAGTACGTGCATATATATAAACGCCACTATATAAGATAAATTTTAATTTTCTTAGAGATTTTACATGTTTCGGTTCTTCTTGAAAAAACGACCCTTATCAAAAATATTTTTAGATGTAAAGTGTAATAAAAAAAACAGTTCATAATTGTTTCTTACTAGTCTCAACAGACTAGTGGTGGTGTTTGTGGTGCGGACCATAATGGCTGTCTTGCGCGTTGACTAGATTCGTTGACTGAAATTGTGAAAATGACCAGAATCTAGTCAACGCACAAGACAGCCATTATGCTCCCCACCACAAAACACCACAACGTGGACTCTATTGAGACTAGTAAGAAACAATATGAGCTTTTTTTCTTACACTTAACTTTTAAAAATATTTTTGATAAGGTTCGTTTTTGTCAAGAAGAACCGAAACATGTAAAATCTCTAAGAAAATTAAAATTTATCTTATATAGTGGCATTTTCAAACTTTTTATAAATGTATACCTACTCGTATGCCACCTACACTTATTTTATATATATATATATATATATTTTCAACAATTGAGGGTAAAATTAATTAATTATTAATCAATTTCACCAAGTATTCAGTATGTAAAGGGACCATTATAGGCGAATTCAAAATATTACATTATATATAAGGGCTTAGTAAAATAAATTACTTTGCCACATACTGAACTCATTAGAAATAGCAGCTAAAGAAATTTCTTCAGCTATTTCTAATACTAAAGAAGATCTCTCTCAGATAGTGTTTGCCTAAACTAACTCACATACTTTTGTGAGTTAGTTTAGGCAAACACTATCTGAGAGAGATCTTCTTTAAGTATTAGAAATAGCTGAAGAAATTTCTTTAGCTGCTATTTCTAATGAGTTCAGTATGTGGCAAAGTAATTTATTTTACTAAGCCCTTATATATAATATATATATATATATATCAAGAAGATTTTAAAAAAAGTTATAAAATCTTTTATCAGGTTGTTAAAGCGCCAGTGTGTGGGAGCGCATAAATTAATTAAAAGAATAATCGAAAGCGCTCGCACACACGAGGACAAAAAAATCTACCAAAAACGTTAGTGACATGCTGATAGAAGATTTTATGACTTTTTCTTTTTGAATAATTTTTTTCAAAAATCCTCTTTTTACTTAAAAACTGTATTAAGTAATTTTCAGAAACACTTTCAAATATATATATATATATAGTATATAGGAGCACTCCGTCGGTTACGACGATGAGGGTCCCAGCTGATACGATCAACGGAACAGCTTGCTCGTGGAATTAACGTGCAAGTGGCTGAGCACTCCACAGACACGTGTACCCTTAACGTAGTTCTCGGGGATACTCAGCGTTACACAGAGAGTGACAAGGCCGGCCCTTTGAAATACAAGGTACAACAGAAACAGGAAGAAAGAGTGAGAGAAAGTTGTGGTGAAAGAGTACAGCAGGGATCGCCACCATCCCCTGCCGGAGCCTCGTGGAGCTTTAGGTGTTTTCGCTCAATAAACACTCACAACGCCCGGTCTGGGAATCGAAACCGCGATCCTATGACCGCGAGTCCGCTGCCCTAACCACTGAGCCATTGCGCCTCCACATATATATACTAGCTTAAGGTGACCCGATCCACGCGCGGGTGAGGGTGTGGTTTTTACTGTCTGTTGCTTCCTTTCTGTTTCTTATCGCCACATTCTCCCTCTTTGTTTCTCTCTCCTTTCTCTCTCAATTTCCCACTCTCTTACTCTTCCTTTCTCTCGGACTCTCCCTCGCGTTCTCTTACTCTTTTTCTTTCTCTATCTATCTCTCTCCCATTTATAAAAAAAGCCAAAAGGATTCGGAAATTCAGCTGGCCGAAGAAGGATTGGAGAGACTGTTTAGAGTGGAGGAGGAAATGCGAGAACAGAAAAGCCAAAATAAAAGAAAGAAAATTAAAGGGAACGGTGTATGGTATTACGTAACCTAGTCGAAAAATATTGAAACAGAGAAGAAAATACTGAAGTTCAACCAAATAGTAAGAGTAAAGATACCAGTATACATATATGCAGAGGACATGAAGGCGATAGTAATTGAAGAGGAAAGTTATAAAAGGCTACAAGAAATGTGTGGAGATAACACTGACCCATCAGGAATAACGGTGGAATTCAAAGAATTGTCACCAGTAATGGATTTAATAGATATCGAACCACTAATGAAATATCACTAAAAATAAATAAGTATGTCAAAGTGACAGGAAAAAAGAAAAGAAAAAGAAAAAGGAGGAAAAAAGAAAAAAAATGAAAAAAGAGATAGTAATTTCTTTGTTATGTATATATATATATATATATATATATATATATATATAATATATATATATATATATATATATATATATATATATATATATATATATATATATAGATATATATATATATATTATATATATATATATATAGATATATATATAATATATATATATATATATATAATATATATATATATATATATATATTGTGGAGGCGCAATGGCCCAGTGGTTAGGGCAGCGGACTCGCGGTCATAGGATCGCGGTTTCGATTCCCAGACCGGGCGTTGTGAGTGTTTATAGAGCGAAAACACCTAAGGCTCCGGCAGGGGATAATGGTGATCCCTGCTGTACTCTTTCACCACAACTTTCTCTTACTCTATCTTCTTGTTTCTGTTGTACCTGTATTTCAAAGGGGCCGGCCTCGTCACTCTCTGTGTCACGCTGAATATCCCCGAGAACTACGTTAAGGGTACACGTGTCTGTGGAGTGCTCAGCCACTTACACGTTAATTTCACGAGCAGGCTGTTCCGTTGATTCGGATCAACTGGAACCCTCGAACGTCGTAACCGACGGAGTGCTTCCATCCATATATATGTATATATATATATATATGTTTGTATTTGTGTGTGTGAGTTCTATTATTCTGTTATTCTTTTACCCGCTTCGCTCATTTAACTGCGGCTATGTTGGTGCACGCCTTATTTT
Organism: Octopus sinensis; assembly: GCF_006345805.1. Classification (NCBI taxonomy): domain Eukaryota; kingdom Metazoa; phylum Mollusca; class Cephalopoda; order Octopoda; family Octopodidae; genus Octopus; species Octopus sinensis. Next base: position 32,412,039 of record NC_043001.1, on the reverse strand, counting down.
TTTAAAGCCAAATACTTATTCTATCGGATTCTTTAGCCGAAGCTCTAAGTTACAGGAATGTAAACACAGCAATACCGGTGGTGATGGTGGGACAAATAGACATAGAGACACACACATGCACACACACACACACACACACAGATACAGACATACATACTAACATACATACATATGGATATATATTATGCTATATACAATAATGATTCAGTAGTTATATATATATATATATATATATATAAAGTTAGACATGGCCTGGGCCAATACTGGCCAAAACCTTTCTAAGTTATTCTAAGTTATATATATGTATATATGTATGTATGTATACGACGGACTTCTTTCAGTTTCCGTCTACCAAATCCACTCACAAGGCTTTGGTCGACCCGAGGCTATAGTAGAAGACACTTGCCCAAGGTACCACGCAATGGGACTGAACCCAGAACCATGTTGTTGGTAAGCAAGCTACTTAATTACCATACAGCCAATACATATATATATATATATGTGTGTGTGTGTGTGTACATATATATATGTTTATATTAAACACCTCTAGTTCTGTGTTTCGTGCATTTTCTCGGTTTTACGAATACTGATTTTATCTTATTTTCCTTTCCCATCTGGTTTTTACAGCGTATTTATTCCTCTCTTCTCTTCCTCATCCTCTTTTCTTTCCTCTATTTATCTCTCTCTCTCTCCCTTCCTCTCTCTCTCTCTCTCTCCCTCTCTCACGCTCACACGCACTCACGTTCATTCTCTTTCATTTCTAATCCCACTCATCCCACCTCGCTAAACTCACCTACTGTGTTGCTGCTGCCAGTTATTATTCCGATAACATTTTCCTCGTGATGCCTCCTGGCACAATCATACCGATACACAACTTTCACTTTCAGTTTCGTCCTCTTCTTCCCTCCATCACTCATTCTGTCTCCCTCTCTTCCTCTCTCTCTTCCTCTCTCTCCCTATATATCTATTCATCCATCTCTCTTTCTCTTTTCTCTTCTACTTGTTTCAGTCATTTGACTGCGGCCATGCTGGAGCACCGCCTTTTTAATCGAGCAAATCGACCCCGGGACTTATTATTTGTAAGCCCAGTACTTATTCTGTCGGTCTCTTTTTGCCGAACCGCTAAGTAACGGGGACGTAAACACACCAGCATCGGTTGTCAAGCAATACTAGAGAGACAAACACAAACACACAAACACGTACACACACATACATATATATACACATATATACGACAGGCTTCTTTCAGTTTCCGTCTACCAAATCCACTCACAAGGCATTGGTCGGCCCGGGGCTATAGCAGAAGACACTCACCCAAGATGCCACGCAGTGGGACTGAATCCGGAACCATGTGGTTGGTTAGCAAGCTACTTACCACACAGCCACTCCTGCGCCTGTCTGTCATTAATAGTTATTTTATTTATGTATACGCATACATACAGAATGTGTCCCAAACATGACAGCATTAAGTATTATAATAATACAGCAGAACCTCCCAGTACGAGTGCACCATTGTACGAGTAATTTGCTGTACGTGTCGAGAGACGTGTGAATTTTTGTCTCGAAGTACGAGCGGAAATCCGCAGTACGAGCGCTCAAATCGTCCCATCTTTAAGACAATTCAGTTAATAAAACCAGGTTTGCATTCTCTTTTTTATAATTGTCATTTTACTTGTAACAACACCTTTCTGTTTTAAAAACCCATAGAAAAAATTATTTTTGAGGGCTTTTTGGCGCTGGAACGGATTAATCAATGGGGAAAATTGATTCGTAAAACGAGTAACTCGTAAGACGAGCTCGGTCAAACTCGTACTGCGAGGTATCACTGTTTTCGAATACTGTATTAAGTATGGGACAACCACTGTAAAATATTTCTTCCTTTTTTTGTTGTTTTCTACTTTCACTTTCAAACCATTTGTTTTGTTTTTTTCCTTTCTGTTTCTTTCTATTATCAGCGCTCACTCTCTCCGCTCTATCATCTCTCTCATTTTCTCTCTCTTTCTCGTTGTTATTCTCTCCCGTCCTCTCCTACCATTACTTGCAGTCTTTCGTATCGAACAGCTGACGTCCCTTCTATCTAAAACCAGATTATCTATCTATCTATCTATCTATCTAGTTGTCTATGTATGTATGTCAACTATATGTATGTATGTCAACTATATGTATGTATGTCAACTATATGTATGTATACATATATGTATGTATGTATATATGTATGTATGTATGTATGTATGTATGTATGTATGCATTTTTTTAAAAAATTTATTTTATCTAGTTTCAGCTCACGAACTGTGGCCATGCTGGGGCACCGCCACTTAAAAAAAATATGGAACGCTTCACGAATTTGCGTCCTTATCTATGTATCTAACTATCACTATATTTCTACTATCCGGTGATCTCCCATATGTCCCCTTCAAAATCACTCATACTCTTACTCTCTCCTTCTCCCTAACTCTCCCTCCCTCTCTTTCTCTCTCTCTCCCTCTCTCTCTCTCTCTCCCTCTCTCTCTCTCTCTCTCTCTCTCTCTCTGTCTCTCCCTCTCTCAAACTAATTTTAAATTTAGTATATCTATTCATTGCTTCCCGATCCATTTTTACACAGTTTTCTCTATCTGCTTAAATGACCGTATTAACTTTCAAACCACCCTGCTTTCTATTTATGGACGTGCAACGGAGAGAAAATCCACATTGAAAGGATGCGTCGGGGTGTGAATAGATTCTCTTCCTATAAATTGATATAGAGATTAAATGATATAGAGATTAAACAGGTGTTGATGCCTATACTCATGTATCTATAGTTACATGAGAACAAGGACATAGTTTGTACTCATGTATACGTAGGCGCATATATATATTATATATATATAATATATATATATGTATATATATATATATATATATATATATATATTATATATATATATATATATATATGTATATATATATGTGTGTGTGTGTGTGTGTATACACACATATATGCAAATATATGTTTATCACCTATGTGTACTTTGAATGCGCTTGGCCTAGTCATTATATGTATGTATATACGTATATATATATGTATGTATGCTTACGAACCACACGGTTCCGGGTTCAGTCCCACTGCGTGGTACCTTGGGCAAGTGTCTTCTACTATAGCCTCGGGCCGAACAAAGCCTTGTGAGTGGATTTGGTAGACGGAAACTGAAAGAAGTCCGTCGTATAAATGTATATATATATATATATATATATATGTATGTATGTATGCATGTGTGTGTATATGTTTGTGTGTCTGTGTTTGTCCCCCCTAACATCGTTTGACAACCGATGCTGTTGTGTTTACGTCCCCATAAGTTAGCAGTTCGGCAAAAGAGACCGATAGAATAAGTTCTAGGCTTACAAAGAATAAGCCCTGGGGTCGATTTGCTCGACTAAAGGCGGTGCTCCAGCATGGCCACAGTCAAATGACTAAAACAAGTAAAAGGGTACCTATATATGTGTGCGTGTGTGTGTATTTTAAGGCTCCTGGCCTTGTCGTTAATGCGTTGCACTCACGATCACCAGAACATTATCTCGGTTCCCAGACGAAGGTGCGTTGTGTTCTCCGGCAAAACACTTTATTTCACGTTGCTCCAATCCACTACTGTGAAAATGGGTAACTTTGCGACGGACTGTCGTTCCATTCTGGAGCAATGTTGGCCTGCCCACTTTGCCAGCGAAGTTCCATCATTGAAAAACTTCAAGAATGCGAGAAAGGGCATTAAGACCAGTAGTGTGTAGCAGCATCTGATAAAGTGATATAATGATATGCTTCATTTCCACACACGCCAGCTGAATTCAATTCGTCCCCAGTCGAAAGACACCTGTTGTTATGACCTGTTATTATTTATATTGTATTTATATTTGTGTAACATTGTCTGTTTTTCCGTCTTTGCTTTCGTATACATTCGATGCTTTCTTCCAAGGAATCTAATGCTCTTAGCTTAGGTATTTTTTTGGGGCTGGCCAGATAAGAGCAATCTCAAGATCAATCAGCCGAAATTGCGAGGATGATCCGGTTCTTGACTGAGGATAGAAAGCTTCGAATGACCCGTCCTTGTTTTTTGTCTCGTCTATCTGGATGTTTTGTTGTCTTTTTTTGTATCACCTAGTTGTCCGGATGTTTTACGTCCCATTTTGTACTTTATATATATATTTGTGTGCGTGTGTAAGTTTGTTACCCCACCATCGCTTGACAACCGACGTTGGTGTGTTTATGTCCCCCTTAGCGGTTCGGCAAAAGGGTCCGATTGAATAAGTACTAGGCTTACTAAGAATAAGTCCTGGGTTGATTTCTTCGACCAAAATAAGTGCTCCAAAATGACTGAAACAAATAAAAGAATATATATATGTGTATATATTTGTACACACACACATATCTGTTTTTATGCTTATATACATTTAGTGGTGATGGGGAAAAATATGAACAGTCCACTTCTATAGACTTTAATGGCTTTATGGGAATATCAATAATCTTTGATAATGCGATATTTTTACTTATATTAAGTTAAACATTTATGGCGGCGAGTTGGCAGAATCGTAAGCACTCTGGGTGAAATGCTTAGCTGTATTTCGTCGGACGTTACGTTCTGAGTTCAAATTCCGCCGAGGTCGACTTTGCCTTTCATCCTTTCGGGGCCGATTAAATAAGCACCAGTTACGCACTGGGGTCGATGTAATCGACTTAATCTTTGTCTGTCCTTGTTTGTCTCCTCAGTGTTTAGCCCCATGTGGGCAATAAACCATATTAAGTTAAACATTTATGCATTGAGCGTCTTCATGTGTATGTGTGTGTGTGTGTGTGTGTGTGTGTACGTGCGATGGATGAACATGTAACAAAAAAGACATCTATGAAATTTTTAAAGGTTCCTAAATGGGAAATGGGGCAAGTTATGAAAAATAATGAACTTCCAGCTATTTAAAAAACGCTTTTAACGTCTTTTTTTTACTATTCATTGTATTTCGCCACGATGAAGACTTTTAATAAAACATGAACACTTTTTGCCCCAAGAAATTATTTTATACATTTATCCAATTATTTCAACCTCACCCACCTCCCTCTTCCGACTTACCTAGTGCACTAATAAATTTTAGTCGATCCCGACTTACATGCCAATAATTACAACCGTCTTCCTTAGCAATACCCCAATCTCGTATGCGTACAATGCAAATAAATCAGCTTGGGCATTACTTGAAGCTTTAACCAAACAGTTTTTCTTCCTATTCAACGCCCACGACCTCTTTCTACATAGGATATCACTATGTTCTACAGAATCTTTGGTGTGTTTTTATTGACTGTTACTTATACAAAAGCGTAAATTGTAATAGATTACCATACTAAAACAACTGGGAAGTGTCCATTTTGTGAAATTGAAAACAGCGGATGAAAATGGATTGTAAAGGGCCTATTCAGGGCGCTAAACCTGATGTTTAAAAAATGTCTGTTGCAGAAGAAAAATCAGCCATATTGGAAAGTGATGTGACCATAGAAAGAGAGCAGACTCTGACAATGAAGGGAACATTTACGAAAGGGATCCTGCGGCTACAACATTAAACGCCCAAATATAGCGTTTTGATAAATCTGAAGTGATGATTTAATCCGAACTGCACTTGAATGTGTGTGGATCAACAATAACATTGGTGATAATTTACCAATAAACAAGATGGTCATTCAAAGGAGATCTAAAACATGTGTATGACAATATGCCGAAGTGGAAAATTCAACTTCTGATACAAAATTTTTCTTGCTAGTTATGGCTGCAACATTAAAATGACCTGTGAATCTGTCACTGCTGTACAGAAGTTGATATTAATGATCATGATGATTATTGATAGAAGAAAGGTGTACACTTGAGAAATAGAACAATATTGATGAAACCGGGCTTTATTGGAGACAAAGCTTACTATGACTTTTATTTCTTGAGAAGAAAAGTCATCACCAGATTTCAGATTCCCTTGGAGCTATTCGTGGAAAAATATTTCTGATATGGAATTAGAGTCACACTCGGGTATCTGTTCCAGAAGAAAGGACTTTCAAGAACAATGCTAAATTTAATCTAGCGGTGATTTGATATGCAAAGAAAGCTTGATAAATATGAGCCGTTTCCGATACTGGTAAAAAATTTATTTTTAGCCTTACAGTGCCAGGCATAATATTTCTCAACGACATTGCTGTTTTTAGATAGTTCACTGATTCCATCGGTGAACTTCAGTGATCTTTGTGATAATGTAAGAATCGAATATTTTCTCAAAAATACATCTTTATTGTTCCACCTGGTGAACATGGCGTGGTACCTAAATTTCCTATATATTACCTGAGAACTTTAAACAATTCATAAAATTAATTTTAGAGAGAATGAAGACACACTTAAAGACTTCAGGTAAAAATTCCATCACGATACATGCCGCGTATAATATTGGCAAGTTATAAGATAAAGTGTAGTCCTCACCTATGAACAGCTTTTGGAAAAACATTAGCGAACTGTATCCGCAACATAACAGGTTTTCCAACATTAGAGAGTCCGCATCAAGTTCAACAAGATATTTGATAAATGAATGACTGATAAATGGCGTAGGGTCACACCCAGAAAATTTTGTCTACTGTGGAACTGAATATGTTTGAAAAAGAGTGAGCTGCAAAGCAGGAAACTGATATAGAATTTTTACTCATATGACTTCACTTGGCTACAAACATTATAGAGAAAAGGTTGGCACTTGCAGGGGAAGGCCTTTAAATCTTCACTGATAGTTATCCTTATTGTATATATAGCATAAAAATTTCAAGGACATTTCTTAATCATGAAAATAACGTACACATTATCAAGAAATATTTATTAGTTCTGTTCCTACAATTGGTTGAACTTGCTTGTACATGTGTGGAGGCACATGGCCTAGTGGTTAGAGCAGCGGACTCGCGGTCGAGGGATCACAGGTGATGTGTGTGTTTATGAGCGAAACACCTAAGCTCTACGCGGCTCCGGAAGAAGATAATGGCGAACTTCTGCTGACTCTTTCGCCACAAGTTTCTCTCACTCTTTCCTCCTGCATCTAGCAGCTCACCTGTGACGGACCGACGTCTCGCTCAGGTGGGGAACCTATACACCAAGGAAACCGGGAAACCGACCGTTATGAGCCAGGCGTGGCTCGAGAAGGAACAAACAACAACTTGTACATGTATTTGCAGCGGCATTCACCCAGCTCCGATCAACGAGTAGTTCATGTTCGGAGTTTCAGTGGGAACACCAGTTTACATGTGGGCCTCGGTCACATGCATACACACTTTGAGATAGCGTGATCCGTAGCAGCCCATTTTGCCGCCGATTACCACCACCGATTATCAGAGTAGATGCACCCTGAGACTAAAGTAGGTTCTAAAGATATGTCTTAACAAAATCTAAGATATGCCTCACTCCCAGCTGTCACCCAGCACGCCGGACACCAACCTGGAATTTCTAAGGGTTGGTGCTACTTAGCTGTACAAAAAAATATGGTGCTGTTTAAGCCAAATAATTTTAGTTAAGTTCACTCCTGCACCAGTAGCAGATTATGCTGATTATAAGGAAGGGGATAGTTTCCCCCTGCCTCCAAGTAACACCACTGCACCGCTGCCTATCACATACGTGTCAATACTATTTGCAATGAGATTGTTCCCTACTTATTTCTTTATTGCCCACAAGGGGCTAAACATAGAGGGGACAAACAAAGACAGACAAACGGATTAAGTCGATTACATCGATCCCAGTGCGTAAATGGTACTTAATTTATCGACCCCGAAAGGATGAAAGGCAAAGTCGACCTCGGCGGAATTTGAGCTCAGAAACTAGCGAGCAAACGAAATACCTATTTCTTTATTACCCACAAGGGGCTAAACATAGAGGGGACAAACAAGGACAGACAAACGGATTAAGTCGATTATATCGGCCCCAGTGCGTAACTGGTACTTAATTTATCGACCCCGAAAGGATGAAAGGCAAAGTCGATATTTTCTTGTGTGTGTGTGTACACACTGGGGGATTTTTTTTTCGTGTGTTTGTTAGCATTTTTTCTTTCGTTTTTAAAAAAATACATTTCCGTCTGAACGCTTTTCAGGAAAAAAAGAAATCAATATGATGAGAGGTTTCACGTTACGGAATTCTGAATTACGACAACATTTTCTGGAACACAATATTCTGTAACATGACCAGTTCATAACACTCTACACATTCATAATAAAGGTGTGTTGCTTAGTGTTTAGAAGTGTTAGATTAGCGATCGCAAGGTCATGATTTTGTTTCCAGGATTCAATGGCAAAGCAATTTTATTGACTTTACGCCCGTCCACTTACTCACAAACTAGGGATCTTTTCGGTTTGAACGGCAGTTTTTTCTAGCGGTGTCATATGAAATTGTCACCCATAATTATGACCCTAGTATCGATCTATTGCATTTCAATCTATTTTAGGGTTAGGGTTAGTTAGGGTTATGGGTGGGGGGAAGGGTATCTTTTTTTCTTCACATATGTAAATATACCCAATCTGTTTCTTAAACGAGGGACATATTCATACGACACAGAATGTTTTTTTTTTTAACTCAATGGACGTCAGTGATTGGTTGAAATTGCAGAAATTGAAGAAAAAAAAACAACAAATATCTTATAAACTATAGAATTTTCTCAATAAAGCCAAGAGAAAAATATGTTTTATAAACACATTCTACCAGTATACGAAGTTTAAAAGTGTTTAGTTACGTGGAAGTTATTTTTAAAAAACTGCCGTCCAAACCGAAAAGATCCCAAACTAGTACCAGTGAGAGCTGACGGTGACCTCCTGTGATGGATTGCCAACCCGTTCAGTAGGACGTGTTGCACTCTCGTTCGCTTGTACGCTATGGAAGCCTGACAAAGCTCCGGCACTAATGAGAGTGCACTGTCGGGAAAAACTTTCGTGTAAGTCGCGTCTCTAATGAAGATGTATGCTGATAACTCTCCTAAACAATGGTGTATAATTATATAGCTTGCGTTTAGTTAGTGTTACGAACGACGTAATGAATACGTATTACGTAAAATAGTCAAACAAGCAGTATCGATAAATTAACAAGCATAGTCATAAAGAGATATAAACACACGCACAAAGATATATATATACATCGATTCATACACATATATGTATGTATATACACACATATACACACATACATAGAAACATGCATACATACGTATTTGTGTGCGTGTTTGTATATATATATATATATATATATATATACATACACGCACGTAAAAGACTTTTTTCTATTCCTGAGCGTTATACTAATACATCTGTTTGTTTTGTACAGCACCTGTCTTCGTCTTTTGGTTTTTTTTTCGTAAACTCTCCCTATATATATATACATACATACATATATATATATACATACATATATATACATACATATATATATATACATACATATATATATATACATACATACATACATAATATATATATATATATACATATACATATATATATATATATATATATATACATATATATATATACATATATATATGTATATATATATATCGTAGGCTTTATCCCATAGTCACATGCTGTAATGATTCCAGTTTCGTATTTCTCTCTTCGATCTTCTCCCTCTCTCTCTCACTCCATTTTCCATTTTCGCTCTAAACCTCCGTAACACTTCTCTCTCATTTTGTCACACATTCTCATTCGTTAATAAATGCTTATATACATTCTCGCAATATTTTTTTGCTATTTTCTTTCTTCTTGCTTTCTCGTTCTGCGTTTTGGCTTTCGTCCTATTTCAATACATTACGAAAAAAAAAAAATAAATAAATAAATAAATAAATAAATACTGCACCACGTGTTTACGTCCTACGCACCGTATCGCCGGCAGCGAGTTCAGTTTTGCATCCCTGATGTAAGCATTCCACTTTATATATGATAAAAATAACATTTGGAATATCCCTTTTCGACATATTTTTCGTGATGGGCTTCATAGCGTCGCGCGGTTTCAAATCATGACCTAGTCATTGGTGCCTCCATTGCGTTGCAAGCATTTGTGCTGGGTCTTTGATTTTAGGATAATTGCTTCCCTTTAACCCAAGGATGTTGGCGGTTCTCTTCCCGTTGCTTCTCCTTCATAGTCAAAGTTCCAGGAAGATTACTCTGAATATTAATAAATAAATAAATAAATAAAGGCGCCCTTTTAAAGCCTAGCCAGGCTCATGGGCCCGTTTTCCCGGTTTCAATGGCGTATGTGTTCCGCAGCTGGACGGGACGCCAGTCCATCGCAGCGTTACTCATTTTTTTGCCAGCTGTGTGGACTGGAGCAACGTGAAATGAAGTGGTTTGCTCAAGAACACAACGCGTCGCTCGGTCCAGGAATTGAAACCACAATCTTACGATCATGGTGCTGACACCCTAGCCACTAAGCCACGCGCCTCCACACTCTGAATATTAGTGTAACAGATTTCAAAGATTAGGACTAAAATCTTTGGTCACTGATTCGTTGATACGGTTTCGATTCTCAGTCAAGAAGTGTACAAATCTCACACCTATTCATCTAACACAATCGCACGATAACTTCAACGGTGTTTGCATTTACTCAAAATTGAATAGTTGTGTATGTCGTTAATATATCATAAGTTTTGAGGGTTAGAAACCGATTCTGCATAACATATTTTGGATCTTTTCGGTTTGAACGGCAGTTTTTTCTAGCGGTGTCATATAAAATTGTCACCCATAATTATGTTGAAATCCCTTCAAGGTCAACTTTGCCTCTCAAGCTTTCGGAATCGCTAAGTTCGATAAAATATAGTACCAGTTAAGTACTGGGTCAATAGAATCGTCTAAACCTTTCCCTTCCGTAGTGTTGGTCTTGTTCCTCAATCAGAAACCATTGTTTAATATAAAATTAGCCCTGAGATGGACTGAAGGGATCTTTTCGGTTTGAACGGCAGTTTTTTCTAGCGGTGTCATATGAAATTGTCACCCATAATTATGATCCTAGTATCGATCTATTGCATTTCAATCTGTTTTAGGGTTAGGGTTAGTTAGGGTTAGGGGTGGGTGGAAGGGTATCTTTTTTCTTCAGAAATGTAAATAAACCCAATCTGTTTCTTAAACGAAGGACATATTCATACGGCACAGAATGTTTTCACCTCAATAGATGTCAATGACTGGTTGAAATTGCAGAAATTGAAGAAAAAAAACAACAAATATCTTACAAACTATAGAATTTTCTCAATAAAGCCAAGAGAAAAAGATGTTTTATATACACATTCTACCAGTATACGAAGCTTAAATGTGTCTAGTTACGTGGAAATTACTTTAAAAAACTGCCGTTCAAACCGATAAGATCCCATATTTTCACTCAAGTTTACCATTAAGAACTGTGAGCATTCTGCTCCTACATCTAGGACATTTTTTCTCGCTCCATTATAATTTTGAGAGTAGTGACAACAGTGTTGTCCTTCTAACTGTCGTGGAAGCATATCGTACTAGCTGTACTCCGTTTTAAATCGTGGTTTAAGGTGGCGAGCTAACAAAATCGTCAGTGCTTCGGACAAAATGCTTATCGGCTTTTCTTTCGGCTCTTTACGTTCTGCACCCAAATACGCCGTTCAAGAATTTGGACCTGGAGATCTCCATTTCCGGCGACTTCGAAGGCCACCTCCCAGTGGTTTCGGGCGTCAACGAAGAGCCCTCGACTACAATAAGACGACCAAAGATTTTTCTTTTTCCAAGGTCTGGGGTCTCCCGCCCCTAAGTCCTAGACCATCACCTAATCATCCTTACGCGTCTTGTTGCTTAACCACAACAGCACCCAAATACTGCCGAGGTCAACTTTGCCTTTCATCCTTTCGAGGTTGCTAAAATAAATACCACTGAACACTAAGGTTCTTCCCCAATAATTTCTAAATTTGTGAGAACATTTGAAACCATAAATCGCGTTGTGGAAGAAGAATTCCAAGCACATGATTTCGATGCTGTTTTAAAGATAGTCCATTTGATTAATTCGTTGTTATCATTGTGAAAGCCGTTAGATGTGACGACGCTCGATTATCATTACTCCATCACCCGAAAAATCTGGCAGACTTATATCCACTCCTTGAACGTTAATAAATAAGATTATCACAGTGTGTCAAAAGTAAAGTTATAGCTAGGAAGAGAGAGAGAGAGAGGGGAGATAATAATAATAATATTGAGATACGCTCCTCTGTTTCTGAAATGGACAAAACCCGAGTTACAGAACTTGATAAAACTAGAAAGCAGCTCAAAATGTACGATGTACAATGCACACCACTCTAAAAGTAATACCAACAAAATCTACCTACAAGAAAGAAAGGTGGCAGAGGGTTACTAAACGCAGAAGACTCTGTTAATACTGCGATACTGGGTCTGAAAACTTATGTTGTGCCGAGAATACCGTCGACAACCAGAGATAATCAAATGTGACCGAAACAGGAGAATTCAAAGAGAGGGATGAGCAACAGATCAAATAAATGGAAACAAATAGAACTACAGGGCCAATTCAACACCCCTCCCCCTCCCCTCTCCCTCTCACACCTACTTCATCCCATCAACTTCTGTCTTGCTCCGAATCCTACTTCATCTCTTCACTCCTACTCTCCTCTCTTCTCTTCACTCCTACCCATCTTCTCCCTTCCCCCTCTCCTTTCATTATCACCCCTACCTCGTAACACCACCCCTACACAATCCAACCCCACCTTTCCTATCCATCCCATCCCATCCTACCCCATCCCTTACACCCACTCTCACATACCCCACCTCTACCCCCACCCTCAGCCTAACCCACATCCCACCCTTGCTTTCCCTACTTACGCTTTCCCCACACCCCACCCTTGCTTTCTCTACTCTCGCCTCCCCCACATCTCAACACCACCCACATACCATACACCACCATACCACACAACACCACATCACATCACACCAACACGCACACACTAGCACCACTTCGCAGCCCCACACCATCATACACACACCTACACATACGCACACGTCAAGGTCACCAGACCTCTTCCACACACACATACATGCTCTCTTATACACACACACGCACACCTCCATTTTGGGATCACCACTACTTTATTATCTCCCCTTCTTCCTAGCTCTCCTGTGTGATCCCTCTGTCCGGCATTCAACATGATAGATCGCTAGCCACTACACATTCTTTATTTTCTCTCCTTGTTTCTTTCTGTGTTCCTTTCTGTGAAAGAGTGTAGGCTCGAAACGTTAAAGACTTTTCACTTCCTGAGCGTTAAACTAATACATCTGTTTGTTGTCTATACCACCTGTCTTCCTCTTTTGTTTTTCTGGATTCTCCCTATATATACATACATATACATACATACATATGTATATGGATGTATATATGCATATATATATACACACTCACGCGCGCACGCACATACACACACACACACACACATATATACAGAGATTGGGCAGTTGAAGCCAATGGTGCCTTTTCTGAGAAAACTCAAATCCCAAGTCCTGTCTCCCTAGGGAACTCTTCTGGGGCAATTACTGCTCATAATTGTCCGTTTAGACATGCCCACAGTAACTCGGACATACACTGTAACTAGCTATGTCGATGATACAAAATTATCACAGGTAATAAAAAGCCAAGATGACGTCGCAAGCTTACATCGGGATCTGAAATCGATATACAAGTGGGCCGAAATAAACAACATGCTGTTCAACGCTGGAAAATTTCAAACACTGCATTATCAACTCACGTGTGCACTACAGGACCCAAAAGCACAACAATCCTAGAGTCATCGGCAGTGAAAGGCTTGAGAATCAGTACGTCCAAAGACGCATCATTTTATATGCACATTATCAAGATGGCTGCAAAGTGCAGACAACTAGCAGGGTGAATACTGAGGTCCTTCAAGACAAGAGACCAAGAAACTATGTTGACCCTGTGGAGAACGTTTGTTTTCAGATGCCTGGACTACTGCTCCCAGTTAAGGTCACCACATAGTGCCAAACTAGCAGCAAAGCTTGAGGAAGTCCAATGCCACCACAATAAAAAGATTAAGACAGTGCAGCGGATGAGCTACGGAGATAGGCTGAGAAAACTGAAACTTTACTCTCTGGAGCGAAAGCGTGAGAGATATGCAATAATGGAAAGCTCTAGAGGGGCTAGTACATAATTTCGGCATTGAGTGTTATACAAATACCAGAATTGCCCGCCATTGTATTGTACCAAAGATACCATCCACACCATCTAAATTCAGGTCCAGGTACTGCAATAGTCTAGAGTTCAAAGGCCCAAAGCTCTTTCCTGCCCTGCCACAAAAATTAAGAAATCTGCACAAAGTTGGAAATAGATGTCTCCAAAAAGGAACTAAACATCTTCCTCTCCACAATACCGGATAAACTAACAGCCCGACATGTGGCGCAGACGAGGGCAGCAGAAACAAACTCCCTTATACACCGATTGAGCCAACAGCTGGGATAAATGCACATACAGGAGTGGTGATGTGAAACGCTCCAGACTGAGGAAATCAGAAAGACCACGGTGGTGCACCAGCATGACCGTAGCCGCATGACTGAAATGAGTAAAGGAATAGAAGTATATATATATATATAGTTATGTTAAACTGCATATTGATATGAATGAAAACATACCTATCTTTTGTATATATATAGCAATGCAGTTTGCTCTCTTCTTTAATAACTGCACGTTATATATGTATGTATATATATATATATATATATATATATATATATATATATATATATATAAGTTTTTATTAAAGATCAACTTTCTGACAAATCGCAAGCTAGTGATTGTGTATGTGAGTGTCTCACGAAATATCACATGACACAGAGCTGAACTCTTAAACACCCAGGTTCTGTGGCTGCATAAGGGTAGTATATGCAAAGTAAAGCTCACAAATTGATGTCGTTTAAAAACTATATAATTATTGTTAAAATATTCGAAGTAGATCGCATCAGCCTAAGTCAATTCATGGGGAATAAAAACTTGAGATATGCAGATATTTTAGAAAACAAAAAAGAAAAAAATCTTTTAACTACAATCATAGTTTTTGTTAGCATGATAATTAACGAATTATTCGTCAAATCGTAATATTGAGCGTTAATTTTACCCAGAAGTAAAGCTTTAAAAAATGACAGGGGTAGCGGGATTGTCCTACATGCAGGCGTCCTAAATACAGTTATATTAGAATGGGTTGTGGGAATCACGCACTCACTTAAGCTTCTTAGTCAAAATATCCCGCAGTGTACATCACGGCGATTAATCGAAAGCGAAAGTAAAAGTGAAAGTAGAAGATATGGAAAATAAGCAGATAAATAAACAAACAAACAAATAAATATTTTTTAAACGAAATTTTATGTGAATGAGTGGAAGATAAATTCCGATTCATTCATTATTACACTAGCAGCTCCTTCTCACATCAGTTTTCCCTTCGATTCTTTTGACAGACACACAGACATACTGACACACAGAGATACACCCACTCACCTTCTCTGGCACACTCATGAATGAAAATAAAACTGTCACGGGTTACGCTAACACCGACTACACCGTACACATGATAACACTGTCACTTCAATCAATCACTATCATCGCCGTATCAAAACTACAAGCGTTGTTTGCCAGCACCGTTGTACTAATTTATGATCAGCAGTACTGAAGTAGGAACACCATTAGCAGCAGCAGCAGCAGCAGCAGCAGCGACATCAGCAACATGTTACCCTTCCAATTACAGCACCGGCGCCGGTCTTCGAACACATTCGTACACGCACTTACGCACGCACACACACACACACGCATACTGCGCCACCGACAATACCACTGCCACCAACAGAATGCCTCATAACCAGCTTCTCTACCAACAGCGCCAACATTCCACGCAAATCAGTCAATGGTGTGACTAGCATCACTACCATCATTAACAACAGCAGTAGTTATAACAAGAACAACAACACCACAACGCCATCAGCTCTAGATATTAACAAACAGGGTGGGGGGCATATGGGGCATGTTTTTTTTTTCCACCGTCCTCTTTCCCTGAAACTGCAACCAAATACCTATCATTACACCACACCGGAACATACCACTGCACACCATGAAATATATACAACAAACTACACAACTCACCGCTTCTCACCTCACGACAATAATACCACGACCACCACCACAAACACTGCAAAGACGATGACGTTAACGACAACAACCACCAACCACTATCACCATCACCATACTAATACCAAGAGCAAGAGCCAGGAGAAAGAGAGGGAGAGAGAGTGAGAGAAGGAGAGAGAGAGAGAGAGAGAGAGAGAGAGAGAGAGAGAGAGAGAGAGAACCATTTTATGGTCGCCTGGTTTACTAGAAATAGAAGTTAAATTTCCCTTCAAATCACACCTTGCTGTGTTAGGCATTTCTGATAACGTTGTCCTAGGTTACCTGCAAATAAAAAAACAAAAAACGCCGGTAATAGTGACGACTGGAATGTATCTGATCACATGTTTGCTTGATAATGGCTGACCCATGGCCAAACAACAACAATAGCAATCACAGTAACAACACTAATAATACCACCACCACCACCACCACCACCATCATTGCATTGGCCGCCGCCACCGCCGTTAAACTAATACCAAAGGCATTCATAACAAATACAACTGCTCTACTAACAGCAATAATACGAATGACATATATACCAGCCTCTGCACCACCACCATCACAATCACCAGGGCCGCCGCGACCATCACTACCACAACCACTACCTCCAGAAACACCACCGCTATAACCACTACCACTACCACCACAATAGTCACAACCACTATAATTACACCGCCCCAACCAGCTCTAGCTTCATCCCCCACTACCATCACTATAACCACAGGACTCGCCCCGCCGCCACAACCACCAACACCACCACCAACAACAACAACAGCATAATATATGGGCCAAGACGAGATCCAGTATGCGATTGCACGATCTGTTAGAAATAGCAGCCACATTCCTTCAAATATCATTCGCTAGTGCCTTGAAAAGAGGAATGACACATCGAGGCCTAGATATACAAAAAGCCAGGATGAGTGTGTGTGTGTGTGTGTGTGTGCGTGTGTGAGTGTATGTGTGTGTGCGTGTGTGAATGTGTGTATGTGAGTGTATGTGTGTGTTTATGTGTGAGTGTGAATGTGAGTGTGCACCTGTGTGCATGTGAATTTGTGTATGTGAGTGTATGTGTGAGTGTGTGTGTGTGAATGTGCATGTGTGAGAGTGCACCTGTATGTGTGTGTGTGTGTGTGAGTGTGTGTGTCTATGTGTGTGTATGTTGGGGAGATAGTTTGTTAGGAATGCTTTCGATCATAACTCTGCTGAATTAGGTCCGACCTGGGGTTAAACAACAGCAACAAAACCGAATCAATGCAAGCAGTATCGATTTCCGTCTCCTCACCCGCATACCACCCCGAACCACCCCACACCACATCAGCCTACCCTTACTGTTTCTACCCCAGCATCTTAGTACTTTGAACAACACAGAGCACACGAGAACTGACCTACTTTGTCAGATTTTTAAATCTTCGTCAAGAAACTCAACTCTTCTTTACGTCTTATACACTCACACACACACACACACACACACACACACACACACACACACACATATATATACACACGGTACGTGATTCAAACGGTTTTATCAATCAATTGCTCTAATATTCTTCTTCTTCTTCTTCTTCTTCTTCTCTTCTTCTTCTTCTTCTTCTTCTTCTTCTTCTTCATCTTAATCATCATCAGCATCCAAACCAGTACCACCACAATACTAGAACCAGCCCAACCACCAACACCAACACCACAACCGCTATCATCTGTATCATCATCATCAGCATCAACTTCTTCCTCCTCCTCCTCCTCCTCCTCCTCATCATCATCATCATCATCATCACCATCATCATCGTAGATACCATAATAGCCACCACCCTCACCACCGGCAACTTCATCATCATCATCATCATCATCATCGTCATAATCACGATAATTACCACCATCACGAACATCCTAATCTCCAAAATAGCCACCACCAACTTTGTCGTCGTCGTCACCATCACCATCATCGTCGTCGTCGTCATCGTCATCGTCATCGTCACACCCATCGTCACCGTCTTCTTCGTGGTGCCTTCTTCTATTTCTTCTTTTTTCTCTTCATTCAATCAGCCGACATCAGCTCAGCAGCCGGCATCACGTCAACGTACTTAGCCCTGTTCTCGTAGCATAGCACTACGTAATACATAACCACATACATAACTCCGCACAAACGTACTCATAACACTGCGTAATACATAGACACAGATATATAACACTTAAACAGTAATACAAGTCTCCACACGAGCGTACACAAAAAAACTGCGTAATACATATAAGAATCTACGTAACTGCACACAAACATACAAGACACTATGTAATACGTATACACACATACATAACGATAATATACGACTCCACATGAACACATACAGC
>NC_043001.1:32386015-32388515 GCF_006345805.1 Octopus sinensis | reverse complement strand
AACAGATGAATTATAAGAAGAATTAACGGCATCAACATTATTAACGTTATGAAAATTATCAGCAATTAATAAGAGAGAAAAGGAAGGAAGGAAGGAAGGAAGGAAGGAGGAAGGAAAGAAGTGAAACGAGAAAGGAGTGACAGAGGAAGAGAAAACGAGAAAAAGAAAAAAAAAAAAAAAAGGAAAAGAAAAAAAGAACTTGGAAAATGTGACAAGCATGATGGAGAGAGGGATAGGGAGAGAAGAAGAGAGATGGATAAAGAGAGAGAGAAAGAAAGAGAGAGAGAGAGAGAGTGGAGGCAGATGAGGTAAGATGAAAGAGATCAGATGAAAGAAGAAGAAGAAAAAAAAAAGGAATACGGGAGAGATTGAAAGTGTAAAAAAGTGTGGTGTTTAAGGGATAGAGAGAAGGAGAGAAAGAGAGAAAGATTTTTTTAAAAAAAGAAGAAGAAATAGCTTAAGCAAAAATTTTAAAAAAATAAAAAAACCAATTTACTAATACTAACAACACAAACAGCACTTATATCAACAATAGCATATCAACAACAACTACAACAACAACAACAACAACAATAGCAGAAGGACAAGAAAAGCACATGATTAAAACTACAGGTAAGATTTCAAACTAAATGCGGCAATGTGTTGTCTCCTGTACAATTTAAACCCCCAAAAAATATATATTTGTATACATATTTTTATATATTTAAATAGTTCTACTTACTTTGTGTTTTGTTATTAATATTTTTTTTTATTCATAATTATTATTATATTTATATGTGACTTTGTATGTATGTGTATGCATGAAGACATCATATATATATATATATATATGCTGATAGATAAATATACATGTATATATGTGTATGTATATGAAGACATAAGCATATCTTTATTTATATATTTTAATTATATTTCAATTGTTTATTTATGTTTTGTTAGTCGTATATTTTTCGAAATATCAGGAGATATGTCTATTTATGTACTGGGATGGTTAATGCTGGCGTTTTTTCAAACTATCACAAAACCGTATGGGATATATATAAACGATCTATTACATACTAGATCATTTTATTCATTTATATATATATATATATAGATATATTAAAGAAAAAGAATCTAATAATGGCATCAGTTAAAATTTTTAAACAATCTCCATTATTAGCCACAAGGGTGATACAAGGATGGGTATAATATAACGATAGAAATACAAGTGATTTTTTTTACTATAAATCAGAGATAATACATTTATTTCGGACACTGGTTCCAGCTTTTTCTCTAGATCACGGGTTCACAACCTGAAGGGCATTTATTTCAGCCTCGTACACATCACAAACACTTCACATAGAAAAGGGGTAATTTTAAGAATTCAACGAGGGCTGGTGGAGGGTAAATTAGGAGCTGTGTTTAATGAGGTGTAATGTCCTGTAGGGGTATGTAGAATCTGGTGTCTAGCTCCATGTACTAATCAGCGAAAACTTTACACGGCATTCATACAATTGCGTAAACATATTCACAGATATCATGCACGTAAGTGCACAAGCTACACATAATGTACTAACGCACATAAAAGTAGACAGACACACTGACACACAAATACTCACACACATACATACACATATATATTTATATATATATATATATAGAGCTACCCATCTATTTACCTATCTATCTATCTATCTTTCTGTTCATCTCTCTATTTATTTATTTATTTATTTATCTGTATGTAAGTATTTTATCATATATGAAGCTATGCATGTATGTATGTGATGACATATATATCAACTTAGAGTGTATGAAATTTATATGTATATCAGAGTGCATGTGTGTAATTTTCAATGACGTTATGTATAAATGATAGACATTAGAATATGTCATTCTGTAGAGAGTGTGTGTGTTGGTATATATATATTGATGTAAAAGTGTGTGTGTGTGTGTGTGTGTGTGTGTTATGCAGTATTACCATGTTCATGTACAGGATTGGGGTGAACACGTGCCTTGTTGAAACAAACCACAACTCGTGACTCGTAGCGGTAACTGAATAGCTTAAAAGTTCAATGACCAGGCAAACACACATACACACTCAGACACGCATAGCTTCACACAGATACGCAGAGACACGCATAGCTACACTCAAAAGCATTCACATAAATACCTATATTTATACATACACATATGTGCAATAGATATATATATATATATATAAATTAAGTATAATTATATATAATATATATGTAAAATATATCATATATATATATAAACTATATCATGTATATATATATATATATATATAACAATATCATATATATAAAATATATCATGTATATATCTATATATATATTATATAGATATATATATAAATAGATACGGATATAGATAGAAGAAATTATATTTTTGTGAGCATACATATATGTATACATATACATAGATATACAACTATAGAATATATATACGTACATACATTTATATATGGAATATGTATATATACTATTAATATATATAT
>NC_043001.1:32374855-32382355 GCF_006345805.1 Octopus sinensis | reverse complement strand
GTCACGAGACATACAACGTTCTGCTTTTAAAATTCAGTCTTTAAAACAGAAATCGAACATAACCAGATGTGAGATAACTGTTGTTTGGAAACTTATTGAAACTCGCGTAAGGAACGGCATCAATGATACAACATCACACTACATTATTCCTTACGGGCGAACCAGAAAACCCTTACGTTATTGCTGTTCTACAAGCTAGAAATAACGAAGTTTCTCTACTCGTATCCTGTCAACTTAGGAATATCTAAACAAATATATCGAATACTAATATGTTGGATTGTCACGGATGGCGTGCCTCTCGTCATAACGCTAAGATTTTACAATATTACTGCTACATCTTTAGTCGTCTCTATATGCTGCAAAATGTCCTTCAGAATGTCACTTATGTGTCACGTTGTAGTCTTCCAAGAGAAGGGTAAATATATATCATATAGAGAGAACCCTGCAGATATGGCGTATTACAGAAGTGAATCGTTGAAGTAAAGACAGGAGAGTCACATGAGGAAAACCTTTTATCATTGTTCAGCTCGTTCATGGCCCACCTAGAGATGGTGAATAACAAGCAACAACAACCAGAAATGGCGGGAGAGTTTTATTTTGGAGTGGAGACTTTAATAAAGTTTTAATTACTAGTTGAAGTTATTTCGCTTCATTCCTCTTCTTCTGTCTTTCAAAAGAATTATGACGGTTGCTATACACTTCGTTCTTTGCGTGTTTTCAAATATATAGGACTTTGTCCCTTTTCTAAAAGGAATCAACAACTATAGACACAAACACACACGCACATACACACACGCACATACACACACACATACACACACACATACACACTTTTATGTACTCTAAATATACACATACTGAGTATAGAGCCAAAATATAAAGACATAGAGTAACTCACATGACTATAGCGGAAATTACTTAGCTAATATGGTAGCTGATATGGCACCCCAGAGTTTTGAATTAATATCTTACTATGGGCCATCTTTTGAGTTACCCAAAAAGTGCATTGAATAAATTATAAATTTGTGACAATTATTTGCAAATATTTAACTCTGTGTCCATAATAAATTATAATACAGAGCTTACATATAGTTATTCTTGTATTCTTTTATTACCACCGCCTTCGCTAAAGCGGAGGTATTGTTTTCAGTTGTGTTTGTTTGTCTGTGGACAAGATATCTCAAGAACCACTGGATGGATTCGAATGAAACTTTCATGGATGTTTGACCTCGTGACTGGCACGAACTGATTAGATTTTGGGACCGACCCAGTACCGGACAAGGATTCTAGATTATTTTCCCTTTTTTTTTCACTTAATTTTTTTAGAGCAGTCGGGTTCACTTTTAGTATTATCGTTTGCGAGAGCAGTCGAGTTTATTTCAGATATTCTCATTTAAAAAATCCTCTCCCGATAATCGTTGAGAGGCCGTTGGTGTTGCCTTGGCGGAAGTTTGCGCTCTCTGAGTGCTCTTGTTCTTTTACTTCTTTCTGTCATTTGATTGCAGTCATGCTGGAGCACTGACTTGAAGGGTTTTAGTCAAACAAATCAACACCAGGACTTTTTTTTAAAGCTAAGTATTTATTCTATCTGTCTCTTTTGCCGAACCGCTGATTTACAATTAAGGATATGAGCGAAAGTCGTCACTACCTATGTTTTGACATGAAAAAGTATTCACTGTCTGCAGCAATAGGTGAAAAGTAATTTTGGTATTCAAATAAACGAACATACATATATGGACATAATACAAGCACGCACGCAGATGCATATAGTCACTTCTCCACCGTGCACACATATCCACACACACAAACACACACAAATAACACACACACACACACACACACACACACACACACACACACACACACAAACACACAAACACACAAACACACACACAAGAACCCTACTTTTATTCTATGACGACAAGAAGATTAATAATGCAATGCGGCGGATACTTCTGATAATAAAGAATTGGCACTTTTATCATATAATCATATATATACATACATGTATATATGTATGTAAACATGTATGTATATGTTTGTGTATGTCAGTTTGCGTATACGTGTGTGCGTGTAGTCTCCTCTCTCTATATA
Source organism: Octopus sinensis (assembly GCF_006345805.1). Lineage (NCBI taxonomy): Eukaryota > Metazoa > Mollusca > Cephalopoda > Octopoda > Octopodidae > Octopus > Octopus sinensis. Next base: position 32,380,261 of record NC_043001.1, on the reverse strand, counting down.
TATATATAGAGAGAGCGAGGGTTATATAATATATATATATATTATATATAGATATATATATATATATACATATATATTCATATGTGATTTAAGTAAGTATGTATCGAAAATCTATCTATCTATATATCTATCTATATCTCTATCTATCTATCTATCATCTATCTATCTAACTGTCTGTCTGTCTGTCTTTCTGTTTGTTTAGCTGTCTGTTTATCTTCTCTTTCTTTCTCTCTCTCTCACTCATCTCTCACACTGTATATATATGTATGTATATATATATATATTATATATATAATATATATATATATATTATATATATATATATACATACAAATAGAAAGAAGGAAGGATAGAAAGAAGGAAGCAAACAAACAAAGAGGAGAGAGACTGCGAGTGAGAATTGGAGAGAGGTAAAGGATATAGAAAGAGAGAAAAAGTGTGCGAGTCGAGTCGGCGGTAGAGAAAATTGATCATATGATACATAAAAACGATTTAATAGGTACAGGGGAATATTTTATAGATTTTGGCCACCTCCCCGCTTCTTGATTGTTTTCAAAAAGTGGGTAGCAACTACGCGTACTTGCGTATATATATATGCTCAAATGCATATATGATATTATTATATATATATATATATATATTATATATATATATATATATATAATATATGTATGTGTGTGTGTATGTATATATATATATATAGATATATATATATATATGTATGTATGTATGTCTATATGTTTGTACGTAGGTGTGTCTGTGTGTTTGTGTGTTTGTCTGTAAAGAAAAGACCTTATCATAATCACAGATAATGATCCCTAATTCTGAGTTTTATCAAACCAAATGGGTTCTCTGAGGATATTGTTATATCCCCCGCTTAATGCAATCAGCCGATTATCATTATTGACTAGGGTAAAGGGTCTGTTCCAAATGAATGTGTGCGCGCGCTCTGTGTGTGTTTGTGTGGTTATATATATATATATATATATATATATATATATAGGATGGGCTTCTTCCAGTTTCTGTCTACCAAATCTACTCACAAGACTTTGGTCGACCTGTGGCTATAGTAGAAGACACTTGCCCAAGATTCCACGCAGTGGGACTGAACTCTGAACCATGTGGTTGATTAGCAAGCTACTTGATACACAATCCCGCCTGCACTTATATGTATGTATGTATGCATGCATGCATGTATGTATGCATGCATGTATGTATGTATGTATGTATGTATGTATGTATGTATGTATGTATGTATGTGTAAATTTTTATTTATTTCAGTCATTGGTCTGTAGCCTTACTGGGGCACAGCCTTGAAATGCTTAGCTGAAGAAATCTGTCCCAATACGTACTTTTTAAGTTTGGTGCTTAATCTATTCACTACCGATGCTCTTTTACCGAACCTCTAATCTAATACATACATACATACATACATACATACATACATACATACATACATACATACATACATACATACATACATACATACATATATAGAGTAGAGAGACTGTTACCCTGCGGATGTTAACATAAAGCTAAAGATCAGCAAAAAAAGAGAATACTTACCCTGAGCTATTGAAGAATTTACAGCTACTCTATCCAGATTACAAGTTCAGGTTTATACCCGTAATTAGTGTAGCACTGGGATATGTAACACACTGCCTAAATACTAACCTTGAGAAATTGGGTTTCTCAAAGGGAGAAAGGAAAAAGCTGATTCGAAGTCTACAGATCCAAACCATCACTTGAACTAAACATTTGTAAAACTTTTCAGAGGGTTATCTTTTAAGTATATATGAACTTATCTAGATATGCATGAGAAGGCATACATAAAACAAACATACAAATTTGCACGTATACATACATACAAAAGTAATATGTTGTTGACGTTGGAATTCCAGTGAAGGATCCTTGGATCTAGGTTAGGAACCGGATCTTACTCTATTGGCAAGAAAACTTGAAATAAAACTGAATAATGATATTTATACATGCATGCACGACCAGTGTTTTTGCCTATGCATTATCATGTCAAGCTTCCTTATGTAAACTACCTTTCAATCATTTTAAGTTTCCTATTCACCAATGGCGTATATCCAACGAAATTTTAAGTAAATTGCAAGGAAATAAGCTGTGAGGAACAGTTATGATATATTTGTGATTTCCATGGTCTCATATCCTTCATTTTAATTTTTGTAACATCCATTCCACAAGATTAAACTTACTTTTCATTCCTCACCCCGTGTCCGAAACAATAACGTACCTCTCAAATGCTTACATCTGCCATGAGCACTAAAACTCATAAGGCCTGAGCTGAACTTGGTTTCTATTACTTATAATTGACTGAGATTACAACACTCCACCTAAACGGGATGCCCGTGCGTCTCAAGGTTAACTTCCTAGCTATCATTCTAAACCAGTCACAGTTGAGTGGACTGGAGCAACGTGAAATGAATTGTCTTGTTCAAGAACACAATCAGCGCCTGTTCTGGGAAACAAAACCACGAAATTACGGCTGCGAATGCAACCCTCGAACGACTCGCTTATAACTGAATGGACTGAAGCAACGTGTAAATGAGGCGTTGTGCTCATGAACACAGCACGTCGCCCGGTGAAGAAACTGAAATCACGTTCTTACGACCTCTAGTGCAACACACTAACCACTAAGCCACACATCTTTTCTCAGTTATTGTGGGGATCTGTTTAATAGACCAAATCAAATTTCCAGACTTGTGACAACATTAGAAATAGCAAAATAGTGTCGGAACAAAAATTTGCGATATTGTCCTAGGTTGAAATCCTTTCAAGGTCAACTTTGCCTCTCAAGCTTTCGAATTCGATAATATATAGTACCAGTTAAGTACTGGGTCAAAAGAATCGTCTAAACCTTTACCTACCGTAGTGTTGGTCTTGTGCCTCAATCAGAAACCATTCTTTAATATAAAATTAGCCCTGAGATGGAATGAAAGGATCTTTTCGGTTTGAACGGCAGTTTTTTCTAGCGATGTCATATGAAATTGTCACCCATGATTATGACCCTATTATCAATCTATTGCATTTCAATCTGTTTTAGAGTTAGTTAGGATTAGGGTTAGGGTTAGGGGTGGGGGGAAGGGTATCTTTTTTTTCTTCACAAATGTAAATAAACCCAATCTGTTTCTTAAACGAGGGACATATTCATACGGCACAGAATGCTTTTTAGCTCAATAGACGTCACTGATTGGTTGAAATTGTAGAAATTGAAGAAAAAAAACAACAAATATCTTACAAACTATAGAATTTTCTCAATAAAGCCAAGAGAAAAAGATGTTCTATAATCACATTCTACCAGCATACGAAGTTAAAATTTTTTTAGTTACCTAGAAATTATGTCAAAAACTGCCGTTCAAACGGAAAAGATCCAAATGAAGTGCTCAGGACTTCAGAGAACACACTCAAATCAACAAGGGCACCATTTTGGTTGTTCAATAAACTTTCTGGACTTCGTTGTCTGTAGTCATTACGTATCGAGTTGAATCCCCTCAGAGACGACATCACTTTTATGTTCCACACTACTTGTCTCCAACGAGTCAAAGAGACGTCGTCTGCAAGTTATTTTGACTTCATAAAAATCGCAGCCAAATTTCCATGAGACCATACTGTCTATATATAACATCGCCCTATATTAGCATACAAGATGATAAGATGGTCACGGATAGAGTGTCTTCTGAATGTAGGTCTATTCGTTTACTCTATTTATGAGCAGGAAGTAAGTCAAGAAGCCGCTATTTTGAGTAGATTAGTGTTTATAAGTTTTGGCATCATATGATTGAATCAAACATGGCTACAGACGAAAAGCGGTAGAAAAGCAAGAAAATTATAGAGAGGGTGAGATTGTAGTATGAAACGAACCGCTTCAATATATATTTGTAAGCTAGAATGAAGCACTTGATGTGAATATATATATATATATATATATATATATATTATATATATATATTATATATATATATAGATATAATAATTATTTTATTCTTTTACTTGTTTCAGTCATTTGACTGCGGTCGGTTATGCTGAGCACCGTCTTTAAAAAAACAACATCGACCCCAGGACTGTATATATACCTATATGTATATATACATACATATATATATTGTATATATACACATATATATAGTATGTATATATTATATATATAATATATATAATATATATATATGTATGTATATATACAAATATATATATATATATATAATATATATATTATATATATATATATATATCTATATATATATGTATCCATGCTATAGATATATAAGTGTGAGTGCATATGTCTATGTGTGTGATTATATTCATTGTTTTTAAATAGGTAAAACTTATTGTCAACTTAAACAGTATCTAATACGCTGAGCTGCAAAGTAAGCTCAGACTTTCTCTGAACTTTCAATTTAGCTTTGAGAGAGTAATTCTTAATTTCTTCAAATTAGCTCCCCTTTTCTGTGCTAGTTGATAAAAATTGCCGCTAGGCTTAAAATTTTCTTTCTTCGAATATGAGCTTCATTTCAGCAAATAACATTTTATTAACCGCATTCAGTGTATAAAATGATAATAATAATAATAATAATAATAATAAAATTGATGTATCAATACCGGCTGATGACAACGTGTCTCTAAAAGAAATGGAGACACTCTCAAAATACAAAGCCTGGAATAGAGGTAACTAGAATGTGGAATCTGAAAACAGAAACAATTCCTATCATAGTAGGTGATTAGGCATGATAAAAAAATATTCAGACAATACATAACAAAAACACCAGGACTTACACACATATAACATACAGAAAATTGCACTACTAGGCACTGCACACTCCTACGCAGAACACTTTCCATACAATAACCATCAGAGCATCACAACAAATCACAGCACATACCCAAGGCACACAGAGCTGCGCTCGGTAGTGAAGTGAAAGCACGCTATAAAAATAAAATAAACTACTGAATAATAATAATAATAATAATAATAATACTAATAATAATATATAATATAATATAATAATAATATAATTACTATAAATAACATAATATATAAGAGAGAGTGAGAGGGGGGGAACAAACACAGACTGGGACAAGGCGAGAGATCCTCTCCCTCTTTCTCCTCTATCGATATATATATATATATATATATATAAACAGAGAGAAAGAGAGAGAGAAAAGAGATAGTATGTGTGTGTATGTGCGCGCGTGTGTGTATGAGTTTGAAGAGGCTAGAGCGTGGGCTTATAATCGTGAGGCTGTGAGTTCGGCGCTGTGAGGGAGACACTTTATTTCAGTTTGTTCCAGTTCACTAGTGCCAAGCTGTATCGGACTTTGCCTTCCTCTTGGACAACATCGGTGGTATGCAAAGAGGAGAATGGTGTGCCTGGGTGATTG
>NC_043001.1:32344855-32369855 GCF_006345805.1 Octopus sinensis | reverse complement strand
TGATGATGATTAATAATAATAATAATAGTAATGAAGAAGATTTTAATAATGATGATGATGATGATGATAAGAAGAAGAATAAAAAAATAATGATGATAATAATAATAATAATTTTTGCTATTTATATACTTTTTAATTGTATATTTATATGTATGTATGTATGTATGTATTTGTGTCCGTGCGTGTTTGAGTTCTATGTGTGTCAATGTGAGTGTGTGTGTGTGCGTGAGTGCGTGCACGTGTGTGTGTGTGTGTGTGTGTGTGTGTGTGTGTGTGTATGTGTGTGTGTGTTCGTGCGTGCGCGTGTGTGTGTGTGTGCCGACATATGCAGACTTACATTTGTGCCGGCGAATAGATCTATATTGGTATTTTTCAAGCGCGTGACTTTCTGCCGTTGTCTCTGAGTGAAAGTGAAAGTGAACGATTCTGCGTGTGTGTGTTTGTGTGCATGTCTGTGCAGTAAACTGACAGTGTGACTGTGTGTCTGTGTGTACGAGTGTGTGATTTGCGCGCGCGGTTGTGGGACAATCTGCACTAGATCTTTCTTATATAATTTGAGAGGAATGCAAGAATCTATTGTCCGATAAAGGTGAAGATAGATAGCTAAGCTCATTACTGTACACACACAGACACACACACACACACACACACACACACACACACACACACAACACAACACACACACACACACACACACACACACACCCAGACCACACACACACACACACAACACACACACACAAATATATGCACTCAATTATATTTATATATATATATATATATATATATCATATTATATTGAATTATTAAATTATATATTTATACATATATCTATTTTACTTATATATATTATAACATTTATATATTATATACATATATATATATATATATATATATATATATATATATAATATACGTTTATATATATATATATATATATATATATATATATATATATATATATACTATATACACATATATATGTACATATATATTCATATACATACATACATATATATACATATATATGCATACACATAAATGTAAATATATATATATATATGCACACACACACACACACACATGTACACACACACACACACGTAAATACATGTATTTATATGTTGATGCAGGTACGCACAACCATACGCATATATTTTTGTGTATCTCAAGATATATATATATATACACATACACATTCACACACATAAACACATTCACACACACACACACATACACACAAACCGCGCACGCGCGCAAACGCATGCACGCACATACATACACACACAAGCACAGACGCCAAAACACGCCATATATATATATATATATATATATATATATATATGCGCGTGTATGTGAGCTTGTGTTTTGTGTTGTGTGATGTGTGTCTACGCACAGACACGTGAGGGAGGTAGAGCGTGTGACGGATGGAGAAGATGGGGTGGGGGAGAGAGAAAACATGGATGTATGGTACACTGATGGGGAATCAGACAAGGAATAAATTGCTAGTTCGTATTCTACCTATGGCACTTTTGTGCTTCCATACTCAGACTCGGGCTGCAAGGTTCTTGTCATCTCTACATTTTTTTTTTTATTTCTCTTTACTTTTCTCTCTAACCCTCCACCCGTTTACTTTACTTAAATGGCAATCCAGAGCATCAGTAGAGCTTGGCTTCATCGTCCACCTGTATCACTTCTATCTATTTCTCTATTTCTGTTTCTGCCTTTCTCTTAGACTGCGTCTCTCCCTCATTTCTCTCTCTCTTTCTCTCTTTCTTTCCTCTCTCTCTCTCTCTCTCTCTCTCTCTCTCTCTCTCTCTCCCTCTCTCTCTCTCTCCCTCGCACGCTCTAAGTTTCATTCTTCTTTTGGTGGGGTTGTTCAGAAGATAAAGGTGACAAGATGTTCGTGTTTATTAATGAAATGTTTTACTTGCATTGCGTAACTTATTTTCCTGTCAAAACAGCCTAAGATCGTCATACATAAACATATACACACATACAAATACATGCAGACACACACACAACACACACAACACATACCACACACACACACAACACACACACACACACATGTATATATATAATATATATATATATATATATATATATAATATAGACATATATATAATTACACCACACACATATATGTATGTATGTGTTATATATATATATATATATATATATATATATATATATATATATATATATATATGTGTGTACACATACAAAAATATATATGTGCTGAGAGACAGTGAGAGAGAAGTGAGAGCAAAAGCGAGTGAGTAAAGGCGGCAAACAGTCGCAATGAAGCTGTATCTGTGTCTGTGCTTGCGTATTTATCGCCGTGCGTTTGTGTGTGTGTGTGTGTGTGTGTGTGTGTATGTGTGTGTACCTGTGTGTGTGCGTACCTGTGTGTGTGTGTCTGTCTGTGTGTGTATGTGTGCGTGTGTGACCTGTAATAGGAGATACACCAAATAACGGATGCAGTGGTTTTAGGGACATTCCCAAATACAGTGGTCAAGTTGGAGATTTCTGTTTTTCCCGAGAAACTTAACTAAAAAATATATTTCATCCAATATTTAAAATTCATCTCGTCCAAAAAACGTTATATTTCACACACACACACACCACACACACACACAGACACACACAGACACAGACACACACACACGTACACACACACAGACGTGCGCATAGTCAGACAGATATTCGCACACGCATACCAGTGCATCAAAGCTTACACGTATTCTTACGTAGTCGTACGTACATACTTGTACATATATTAACACCCACGCACGCATTCATTCTCAGACGAGAATAGGATAATTAAAATTGTTTGTTGTTTTAATTGTTTGATGTTTGTATTGTTGTTGTTGCTGTTAGTGTTAATATTGATGTTAGTTCCAAAGAAAGAAACTCCTAATCAAAGTTATTCGGAAGATTCCAGAAATTTCTAGGACAATATCATTCTGTTTAGATAATAGAGTGCGATCTGATAAAGATTTGCCTTTTTTTTTCACTATTCAAATACATATATAAGGAACGTACATTTACTCAGGATGTCATCTTCATATACGTCCGCATAAAGTCACCTTCACAGAATTCACAGGCGACGACAACGCTTCTTCGACAGCTTCACTCGTGACTTGGACACGAAACCATTAATTATGTCACTTTATTAAAGTTATTAATTGTTAGTAAATTTAACAACAACAGTCGTAACAAATGATGTTTTTGTTGTTGGTGTGCCCTCTGTCCCCTTTCATCAGACAACACTTTGATCAAAAACCCCGTCTTATACCAGTCGCGGTTAATCTAGGGTTATATAATCCAACGTCCTTCCTTTTCTTGGGCCGTAGTTTGTAATTTTCAGGTGATTTAGATCAGATAACACGAAGAAGTGACCCCGTGCGATTTTATAACAGTTCGTATAATTTGCAGGTTTTTATATTAAAATTTTTTTTTGGAAGGGCATGGAAGGCAAAAGCTCTAATAGTTTTCGCTTCATTTCTATGAAGCGAAAACTATTAGAGCTTTTGCCTCCATGCCCTTCCAAAAAAAATTTTAATATAAAAACCTGCAAATTATACGAACGTTTATAAAATCGCACGGGGTAACTTCTTCGTGTTATCTGATCTAAATCTGATTAATCTGAAGGTTTACATCTGTAAGAAGAATATGTAAATGACACATCGGACAGATGTATTTTCTTCCAGATACTACGGCATTTCCACTGCATGTTCTATCATATTTTTATCTGAATTATTCCATTTCATGCCATCCCAATTATCTAATTTCATGCCTGGTGCTCTTTGAGTTATTCCCCTTTGTTCACATATTGAAATTATACAAATTGCTGTATGTGATGGCTCAAAAACCGCATGGGTTTAGTAGATACACCCCAATTTCAGCAGCGCATATTCAGGGGGAAAATGATTTTAATGTATTAAAACTTATAGAAAGCCCAACTTTGCATATAAGGATCTATGATGATTTTTAAAGATGTGTGTTTTATATGTTTTAAGGCGCGTGTGTTTTATATGCTATTATATACGGTATTCCTTCACCTATTCACTTGCCTACACACATCTCTCCAGCTGGAAGAACCCATCTTGCGACTTCACCCAGCATTAAGTATTTAGTGTCACTCTTTGTCTGAATACATATGCTTTAATCGCTATATTAAGGCTGCGAATAGGGAAAGAAGTTTTTTTTTAAGAACCTAAGTGGAATTTGATTCAGAACATAGAGAGCTGGATTAAATACTGCAAGGTATCGGGTGCGATACTTCTATAGTTCAAATACCATTTTTAACTAGTAATTTTTATCGGCTCTGAACTCGGTGAGATTTGAACGCCGAACACTGAGATTCTGAATACCGTGAAGCATTTTAGCCAATACTTCAATAAGTCAGCTAAATCGCTGCCATTGCGAGTTGTAATTGCCAAAATTCTTCGTAACATTCTTTTCGACTTCTCAAAATGTATGTCCTCTGATAAAACCAAGCTCGAGAAAACAATGTTTCGCAAATGATATCTGATAAGCTCGAAGTATATTAAGTGTTAACGGCGATCATTTTTTTTCCCTTTAATATAAACAGCAACATTTCTATAAAAATTATTAAAAAAAAAATTATCTCCCTTTTCTTTGCGAATCGCTATCAATTACTGTATTCATTTCAATGAATTTTGATTAACTTTTTGGTTTTACTGCAACTAAAATTTCAATTTATTAAAGATATTTTGCCTCCGTTTTACATAACCACTCACCTCCAGTATTGGTGCTGTTCTTTTAATCGTAACCAAAAATTTTTGCACGTTTTAATATATTTACTTCACCCTTTGGTATGGGTAACACCTCGAATAAAGCTGAATACGACTGTCAACCTTTAGATTTGAATGTGTTGCAATTGGCTTAATATAAATCAAGTAAATGCACATACTTGCTATATATTTCTTTACTACCCACAAGGGGCTAAACACAGAAGGGACAAACAAGGACAGACAAACGGATTAAGTCGATCACATCGACCCCAGTGCGTAACTAGTACTTAATTTATCGACCCCGAAAGGATGAAAGGCAAAGTCGACCTCGGCGGAATTTGAACCCAGAACGTAACGGCAGACGAAATACGGCTACACATTTCGCCCGGCGTGCTAACGTTTCTGCCAGCTCGCCGTCTTGAATGCACATACTTGCTATATCAAACGAAATTAGCACACTTATCCAGCAGAAACACGTGTTAGAATGGAATATGAAGAAAAAAATTAATAATAAATCATTTTTGAAGATGTCTAATTTTCCATTATTCATTATGATGTCTTAATTATAAACACTGATGCTGTATGAGATCCAATGAAGTGAACTCCGGATTAATCTACTGAGTGAAGTACAGTTTAATTGTTTATCTTAAGTGATTCGGACTGTTCCCTATAATTTGATCTGGTTTGTATGAGAGCGCTCATAAAGTACTACCCAGGCTTTAAATCCCTATTCCGTTACGTTACATATATACATGCATACATACACGAGTAAGCACATAGATGTAAAACAAGGTGGAAATAATAGTGCTCGAATGCCGAGAGTAGTGTAATATCCTTTTGTGTCAAAGCTGCCAAAATATCACAAAACCTGCAACTTCCCGTTCGTCGGGAGGTTGTGTGTATATATATAAAATAATGGACAAAATAATAGAAATACCTTAAAATTTCAAACAAATATATTTTAATATGGAGTAGTACCGCCTTTGGCAGTAATTTCAGCTTGAATTCTACGAGGTATCGACTCCTACAAAGTTTCAATTGTTTCCAAAGGAATTTATGTCCATTCTTCAGTAAAACAGTCTCCAGTTCTTGTAGTGATGATGGTCGAGGATATCGAATCCTTACCTGTTTTTTCTAAAATGCACCATAGATGTTCAATAATATTGAGACCTGGGGACTGTGGTAGCCAGATAAGATGTTCAACTTCACTAGAATGTTCCTCGTGCGTTCAGTAACAATTTTAGCTGTGTGAATTAGTGCATTATCATCCTGAAAGATTGCGTTTCCCTCCGGAAACAGTTCCGCAAGCATAGGACGAATTTGATCAGAGAAAATGCTTAAATAGTCTTGACTATTAAATCTGCTATGAAGGAAACCATTGGGCCGGCAGATTTCCAAGATATAGCTCCCCCCACCCCCAGATCATCACAGATCCTCTTCCATGTTTAACAGTTGGAAGAAGGCAGTCTGGGTCAAATGCTTCTGTTGGCAGTCTCCACACGTATACTTGGCCGGTGGTCGGAAATAAGGTAAAGGATGAATCGTCCGAGAAAATATTATTCTTCCACTGCTCTAGGGACCGATTCTGTAGGTTTTTTCTCCAGTCTAAACGCTGTGCAACGTTAGTTTATGGAAGTAGTGGTTTTCTGATTGCAGCCCTCCCGTGAAATCCGGCTTTGTGGAGCTCCTAGCGAACGGCTTTTGCGGAAACTGGGTTCTCGAGGTGGTCATTAAACTCTGCACGAATTCTGGGAGCTGTACTTTTGTGATTTTTTCTAGCAATTCGTGTATAAGTCGACAGTTCCTATCTAAAAGTTTTGTTTTTGTTTTGGAGTTTTGTTTCGACGAGGAGGTTTTTCTCATTTTCTCAAAGGTTGTCATTACTTTAGAGACAGTACTTCTTGATACACCAAACATTTCGACTGATTTCGTTACGCTAGCGCTTGCCATACGAGCAACAACAATTTGACATCCTTGAAAGTCCAATAGATCTGTCATTTAATGAATTTTAATTACCTTTTTCTGATGATATCTGAAAAGAAACGGGCAATTTTAGCAAAACATACTAAGCAACGTTAATAATAAATCAAAAATATAAAAATAAACAAGCTTCTGACGGTTTCATAGATATTTCAATATTATGATGCTATGATGCTAGGTGTTTCCATTATTTTGTCCAACCCATGTATATATATATATATATATATATATATATTATATATATATATATAATATATATATATATATATATATATATATATATATATATAAATATAAAGACCCTCTTCGTTCATGAATGACTATAGGATTGCTCCTAGAAAGTTCTCCTCCTAGGCACAAGTCCGGGCAAAGTTCATTAGGGAAGGCCAGCAGTCGCCCATGCATACCAGTCTTCCCTCTCCCCGCCATCGATGTTATCCAAGGGCAAAGGTCGATACAGCTTGGCAAATCATTTCTACAGCTGACTGAACTGGAACAACGTGAAATAAAGGGTCTCGCTCAAGAAGACAACACAGTCTAGGAATTTGAACTCACAGCATTATGATTGTGAGACAGACATTCTAACCACCGGGCTATGCCCCTTCACTATACATATATATATATATGTATATATATATATACACACATATATAATTGAATTTAAGCACTGACACAAGGACACGCATTTTTTGAGGAGTGTGTCGTCAATTGAAATCGCAATCAGTGATTGTTACTTTACCTATGTACCTATCAACACGCACGCACACAAACAAAAACACACACAAATACTCACACAAACACTTACACACACATACACATCATTGCGTGAAAGGTTCATTTTATATTTCTATATATTTCTTACAGAGGTGACTGACGTCTTTTCAAGGTTATTTAGAAAACTACGCTCAGAATGTTGATCATTCTGAATTTAACAGTTCTCCGTCCATCTTTCACAGTTTATATTTGATATGTAATAATGATTTCTTTGTGTATATAAATACATATTGCATTGTTTTCTTTTACTAACAGGCAAGAAAATGTTGAATTAAAATATCCATCTTAGATTTTTAAATATGCTTTGTTTTATTTTGTTGTTTTATTTTGTTCAACTGTACAGTTGAATTTGTCACATTAGAATTTAAACTTCAAATGATTCTGCCAAGTTTGGTTGTGGTGATAGTGGTCGTGGCAGGAGGGTCACTTTACTAATATATACTTGCCTAATGTCCAGTTTCCCATTTCTGCGCCTCTGCTCAGAGTCACGATCTCTCTTTTTTTTTTTTTTTACTTGCTTCAGTCATTTGACTGCGGCCATGCTGGAGCACCGCCTTTATAGTCGAGCAAATCGACCCCAGAGCTTATTCTTTGTAAGCCTAGTACTTATTCTATCGGTCGCTTTTGCCGAACCGCTAAGTTACGGGGGCGTAAACACACCAGCATCGGTTGTCAAGAGATGCTGGGGGGACACAAACATACACACACACACACACAGACACACAGACACACACATATATATATCTTATCTTATATAGTGGCATTTTCAAACTTCGTTTTTATAAATATATACCCACACGTATGCCACCTACACTTTATATATATATATATATATATATATATATATATATATATATATATATGACGAGCTTCTTCCAGTTTCCGTCTACCAAATCCACTCACAAGTATTTGGTCGAACTGAGGCTATAGTAGAAAACACTTGTTCAAGGTGTCACACAGTAGGACTGAACACGAGACCATGTAGTTGGTAAGCAAGCTACTTACCACACAGCCACTCCTGCGCCTATCTAACAGGGTTACTAAGGGATTGTTTTCTGCCATAGGTGCAAGATCTGAAATATGGGTGGATGAGGGGAGTGATCAGTCGTTTAAATCAACCCCAGTGTTCCACTGGTACTTATTTAATTGACTCTGAGAGGACGAAAGGCAAAGTCAACTTCGGTGGAATTTGATCTCAGAACGCAAGGACGAATGAAATGCAGCCAAGCATTTTGTCCGGCCTACTAACGGCTCTGCCAGCTTGCCACCTTACCAGGATACTTTCAAATTTTGGCACAAGGCCAGCAATTTCGAATGAGGAGTTAGTCAATTACATCGACCCTAGTGCTCAACTAGTACTTATTTCGACCCCGAAAGTGTTGAAAAGCAAAGTCAACCACGACGAAATTTGAAATCAGAACGCAAAGACGGATAAAATACAGCTAAATATTTGGTCCGGCTTACAAACGGCTCTGACAGTTTGCCGCCTTACCAGGATATTTAATTATTAGCTTCCAATTTTGGCACAAAGTCAGCATTTTCGAGGGAGGCGTTAGTCAATTACATCGATCTCAGTGTGAAAGGGTTGAAAGGTAAAGTCAGCCTCGGCGAAATTTGAACTCAGAACGCAAAGAGGGATGAAACGCAACTAAGCATGTTGTCTGACCTGCTAACAGTTCTGCCAACCTGCCGCCTTAACAACGTATTTAATTATTTTATTTCTTTATTGCCCACAAGGGGCACGGAGGGGACAAACAAGGACAGACAAACACGGAGGGGACAAACAAGTACAGACAAACGGATTAAGTCGATTAAATCGACCTCAGTGCGTAACTGGTATTTATTTAATCGACCCCAAAAGGATGAAAAGCAAAGTCGACCTCGGCGGAATTTGAACTCAGAATGTAACCTCAGACGAAATACCGCTAAGCATTTCGCCCGACGTGCTAACGTTTCTGCCAGCGTATTTAATTATTGAAACAATATTTATACACTTCCTATAGCTTACAACTATGGACTGTTATTACAAGTGGTATCTGTTTACAATGAGATTGATTTAGACCTCAAATTATGAACACGATTGTGTTAAACATAAAATAGCACAGAAAGTGGAACAATTTTTTCTGTTGTTGGCTTCTGTCTTCTCAATCTTGAGTTCAAAATCAACTGAATTCGATTTCTTTTTCTTTCCGTAACTCTGCTATACACTTGAGTATCATCAAATATTTTCTTACCAAAATTAGTCTTTTATTGAGGAAAACACAGTATTATTGAAGGCCTCGCAATAACATAGTTTCGGTGTCAATTCCACAGTGTGATATTTTGAGCAGGTGTCCTACAATAGCTCCGTGCTAACAAATGTTGTGTGAGTGAATTTGGTAAACAGAAACTGTATGGAAGCCCCATGAATATTTTATATATGTGCATGTGTTTGTCTGTCTGTGTTTGTGTCTGTATATATGTTTTGTGTGTGTGTACCCTCACTGCTTGAGAGCCGGTGTTATTTATTTACGTTCACGCAATTTAGAGATTCGGTAAAAGAAAAAGTTCCAGGCATAGAAAATAAGTTCTGATAAATTTGTTCCACTAAACCCTTCAAGACGAGGCATCAGCGCTGTTTTACTCTAACGACGTAAACAAGGCAGTGATAAATGATGGATCTTCTTGGCCTAGAGCAGTGCTTCGCAACCTTTCTCTCTTATATTTTCAAAATTCGGTGGCACACCTGAACTAAAGATATGACTATATGTATAGGGAAAAAAATTATATTCAGCTTACACTGTGGCACACCTAGCATCGTTTCGCGGCACACCAGTGGGCTGCAGCATATAAGTGGCAGAGTACTAGCATAGAGCAACCTGACACTTCAACCATTTCGAAACAACATTCCAGTTTCGAGACTTTGTTGCAATACTGTTGATTTTTCAGTGAACACATTTAGTGATAATATTTATTCCATTAACTCTTTAGGCAGGTTTGCTCCTCTTGCTATTTTGCGTTCATTATTTTCTGACTGGACATGACGAAGTTTTTTTTTTTTTTAAATGTGCAAAGAAGAAGAGGATTATTTCGTCAATTTTATTTATATTTTGATCAGATTTAGTCTTACATCATTCTCCTTTTTCTTCCTTTTCTCCTCCCTTCTCCACTTCCCTCATTCTTTCTCTCTCTATATCTCTCTATCTACATATAAATACATATATATATTTATGTGTACGTATATATATGTATATACATACATACATACATACATACATTACATACACACACACACACATATATATATATATGATAATAATAATAATAACAATAATAATAATAATAATAATAATAATAATAATAATAATAATAACAATAATAACAATAAAGGGTAAAAATCATTAATGATTTGTACCAGGTAGTCAATGCGGAAATAAAATCCTCAAAGGTAAATTTTACAAATATTTTATAATTATATACATAATTACAGCAAAATCTTGGCTTGCGCCTCACCACGCACTGAAAAAATAGACGTCAAAAGACACTATTACCACCCTACGGATTTTAAGAAGAGGATACATAACCTCTCAACTCGACAACTGTTTCAAGAAGCTCAGAATTACATAATATTCGTAATGTTCTTGCTTTTCAGATGGGCAAAAAGTCTTGGGTATGTAACTAGT
The DNA here is from genome assembly GCF_006345805.1 of Octopus sinensis. Lineage (NCBI taxonomy): Eukaryota > Metazoa > Mollusca > Cephalopoda > Octopoda > Octopodidae > Octopus > Octopus sinensis. The sequence continues at coordinate 32,358,676 of NC_043001.1, read as the reverse complement.
AAACAGTCGCACAAGAGATATTACGATATGTCTGGCTACCATCGTCAAGAGAAAAGTGGAAACCACCCAGAAAAAAATACAGTAGACAAGGTGGTCGAAGGCATATTATTGCCTTGAACCAAAAGAAATTGGCAAAATCAGTTCATATCGTAGAGATTTCAAAGCCAAATGGAGAGAGGAGGAAGATTAAGAACGAGCGGCAGGGAGAGGGAAAGATATAAACGGCGTAGTGAGCGGGAATAAAGATATAGAAATACCCGCTTCTTCCCTAATAGAAATAGCCAATGCCCTTCTTCATGCCTCTCATTTCTTCTACTCCCTCTTCCTACACCGATTATATCTTCCCTCCCCATGCCTTTGGTTCTTTATCTTCCTCCTCTCTTTTTTCAACGTTCAAATCTCTGGCATAACTATATGCATTGCTTTTGCCCCATTTCTCTTGATGAAGGTAGCCGGGCTTAGGGTAATATCTTTGAGTGACTGTTTACTAGTTACCTTCATACGAAAGACATTTTGCACATTCCACCTGAAAATTATTATTTTTACAATTATTACGTAAATTCGAGCTCTCTGGAACAGCTATCGTGTTAAAAAATTATGTGGTGTCTTCTTAGCATTCTGTATTGTTTATGCTCTATGCGAACATATTTGTATACATATGTTTATATGCACATGTGTTTACCATTCTGAATATATGCATATATATATATATATATATATATATGTATGTATGTATACATGTATGTTTATATTTGTGTGTGTGTGTTTGTGTATATATGTATATGTACCTAAGCATGTATTTATGTATGTATGTATAAATATAAGTCAAGTCTAATTGTGTTCATCTGCATTACTACTTCCATATCACTTCGTATTGGAATCCTCTTATAACTACTCTTGACGCCGTGGCCCTAGTCCTGGATGAAGATTACGGAGTTTAAATTAAAATTCATTTGAACATTACTACTTATTCTCTACACCGAGTATTTCTAGCTCTTACCTACTGTCTATATATATATATATATATATATATATAATATATATATATAATTATATATACGCACACACACACATATATATATATACACATACACATACTCAATTTGAGATTCGTGTTGCATTATACTCTTTTATTTTAAACACACACAACTCTGCGTTGTATACTTATTGTATATTTGTATGCATATTGTATTTATAGAAGTAAACGCATGTGTGCTATACTCTTAGTATAATAAAATGAGTTCATTCTTTGACTTACCTTTGGAGATTTATCCATTAATTTATGTTTAATCTCTGTTAGTTTAGAGAGAGAGAGAAAGTGAAGGAGAGAGAGAGAGAGAGAGAGAGAGGAAGGAGAGGGAATAATTCTGAATGGCAAGAAGAATTACACTTAGACAACTTGAACATCGCTATGAAGATACCCTACAAGTTTCAAGTTTAGTATAAATTATATAGAGCACTTGCTTGTTATTCGTTAACAGCCAATATCATTCCAAGTGTGATCTACTCCGATCTTGTTTCTGTGCATCAGCGATTATAATATTCAGTTCTTCCTTCATTTAAGACGGATTTGTGATTTGAGATAGGAGCGCTTGCTATTTCTAGCTGGTTGAACGACTACGTAGTGTCCTTCCTTGATTGGTCAGCTCGTTGACTGGTCAGTTTGTTGTTTTACGGAAATGAAATCTATTTCATCCACTAGGCGATAGATATGTATGATATGTTATGGCAAACGACATACTTCTATGCTTCTAATGGGGTAGTCCAGCACCACATTGTCCAGTTGCGACTCTGTATGAAAAAAAGTAAAATAATTTTTTTTTTTAATAAAAGTTTTATTCCAATGTACAATATAAATAAACAAGACTCTGGAGCTTCTTAAATTCGTAAATTTGTCGCATTGGCAAATGTTATTTCTTGTGTGTATATATATTTACACACACACACAGACACACACACACACACACACATACACTCACACACACACACACACACACACACACACACACATAAGTAAGATTCAGTTGAGGTACTTCATTAGGTCGGAATATATATTACAAAGATATAATGTGCTCATTTATAAATTTAAAAAGTCGTTAGAAACAGCCGTAAAGAATTGACGCATGTCCTTCAATTGTTACTTATTTACTTATTTATATTATATTACATTATATTATTATATTATATTTATTATATTATATTATATTATATTATATTATATTATATTATATTATATTAATTATATTATATTATATTATTATATTATATTATATTATTATATTATATATATATATTATATTATATATAATATATATATATATATATATATATATTTAGTTTCAGCAGGAGAAATGGATGTAACCCTCTTTAAAACAGCCACGTCAAGTTGAAGGGCGGAAGAAAGTTATTCTTTCACCGAAGACCGGATGCGAATCTTTGCAAAAATTAGACTCACTCAAAGGAGTAGTACAATGGTCAGATATGGTGTTAAACCGTGCTGCGATTAGTACACTGATTAAATTGTATGGCAGCTTAAGGCGTGGATTATACCGTGTGATGAATGAAGATACTCGAGCAGATTCTGTTGAGATTTGAACTATAAGTGCAAACGAGCTGGTACAAAATGGTTAGATGCCGTTCAGGTGCTCTAAAGATTATGCCTGTCCACTGCTCTAGAGTGGTAACTTAATAGTTTCAGGAATATAGAGTGCTCAGCAGCTTTAGTTGAAGTCAATATACAAGTGAGGTTCGATTCCTGGTTAAGCTACTGTTAAGGCTGATATCAAGAGGAAATAGAATTTTATAGATAACTAAATTATAAATCTAAATTACTATTAGCCAAACCTTATTAATGGGTACGAAAAATTACATTTTATTTCCTGTATTCCACATTATAATTTTACAGGCAGAACAGCGAAGAATTGGTTAAACATGTTTTTGAGTTTCTTTACTATCAGAGGCCAATGAAATAAATATTCCTTACGGTTGCTGCTTATAGCCTAGCTTAATTGAGCAGTTATATGGTGAAAGGCATTGCAGCTATGGCTATACTGTCTCTTTTTCAGGCATTTCGAGAAACGAATCACCCCAGAATGCATTCACTAAAAGAATTAAGGGCGTGATAGATTTCGATTATTGGGAACACCTTAACTCATTGAAACTTTGTCCTCTCCAGTGCTGCTGTGATCGATACATCATCTGCACAATGTGGAGAATATATCACTAGCATTGCCCAAACGACTCAACATTAGTTTCAGAATTCCTCCAAGGCTAGGACCACGTGCCATACTTCTCCCACCCGATTCAGGATTTCAACACATTAATACACTGCAACATAGTTTCTTTCCCTTAACAGGCCCTATCCTATTTAACACTGTCCCAAAACAAACCAAAGAAGAAAAAGGATCCATCACCTTTAAACGGAATCTGGACAAATTTCTGCAAGGGATACCAGATTAGCCACCTAACCCTGGATACAACTCACTCAACAAGAACTGACACCACAAAGTTTGACTCAAAAATGAATTTAGAAAATTCTATCAGGTGGTGTTATTGTGTTAGACATGGCCTGGACCGATCTTTAGTCGAAACATATCAAAGTTATATATATATATACATATATACAGGGAAAAATTAGATTTCGGATTAAATCAAATTTCACAGTATAAATATAAATTAAATTAGAGACAAACCACTATTATGCAAATCAAACAGTGAAAAACATAAACCAAAACAATATACAAAATATGTAAAACATAAAATTTAAATTATTTAAATTTAAAATTTTTAATTTATATTTATAAATTTTTATATTTTTTTAAATTTATAAATTTTTAAACTTTTAATTTTTTTAATTTTTTATAATTATCAAAATATATTAAAATGTTTAATATAATATAATAAGTAAAACCACCTATTTCTTATTATATTATATTAAACTTTTTAATACATTTTGATAGTTATAAAAAAAATTAAAAGTTTAAAAATTTATAAATTTTGAATTTTAAAAAATATTAAAAAATATAAAAATTTATAAATATAAATTAAAAATTTTTAATTTAAATAATTTAAATTTTAAATTTTATATTTTATATATTTTGTATATTATATTAATTATTTATTTTTATGTTTTGGTTTATGTTTTCGACTGTTGATTTGCATAATAGTGGTTTATCTCTAATTTAATTATATATATATATATATATATCTATATATATATATATATATAAAACATTGTCCAACGTCTTCTGTTTAAGAAAATAATGTTATAGGATTTAGGAAGTTTCGTTGCTCGCAATAACTAATTATCATACTCGAGGCGTGGCTATGGCACTAAGATGGACAGAACTGTTCGCGAGTTGGACAAAATGCCTTATAGTATTTTTTTGACAGTCCAACAATTCTCGATTCTACCAAATCCACTGCTTTAACGATGATACTAATAATAAAAACTTAAGTATGGGCGATTACATGACACAATTAGTTGACATAGAATTTTATCAATACTTAAAGAATGAAAGTGACAAACGAAATTCTGCCAATAATTTACTCGGCCATTCTACTGATTATGTCATTTATCACCGTCCACTATAACACTAAATTCTCAGAAGCCTTTTTCTTAATCCGATACCAGTACTTGACACCTAGATATGCCACAGATTTTGGAATGGTTAGTGAAAAGTTAAATCGATACAAGATTTCAAATGAATCTGCGAGACATATTGTTGGGTGCTCTGCGATCACAATCGTCACTTCCCTAATATATGTAAACAAACATTAATCTCTCTATATATAAACGGCAAAATGTCTGTCTGTGTGTGTGTCCTTTATACAAATCCACAATTTTTCAGTTAGAAGGCTCGTACTTTCTATGATCATTTAAAACCGTCCATATGATCATTTAAAACCGTGCATATCTTTACATTTCCCCAGTCCCCCCGCAAAGCCATTAAAATATCAATAGAAGTGACTATTTTGTGAATTTTCTATCCAAAACCCAATCAAAATGCCCGAAACTTGATACGCCAATTGTATGTGATTGGTCATAGTGCTAGTATCTAATAAAGGCGAAAAAAAAGCTTATTCTCGTGTGTTTGCAGAAATATATTGATGTAAAAACCGAGTGGACGAGGAAAATCGTTAAAGTATTAGACAACTATCTTCTGATGATTTGCTTCAGCACTTTGCTCTCTGAGTCCGTATTCGGCCGTGATCAACTTGTCCATTTTTTTATGTTACTTAAGGTAGCAGACAAATACGGTAAATGACCGACCTTTTACTTTCCTTCTCGTACTCCCAGAAACGATTATGCTTCACTGTGAGAGAATCATAATGGATCTCCCTTACAGGGCCTCTTCTCATCAAGCATGCTGCGGAGAGTGCAGAGAAACCAGGAAACAAGGTGTTCGTGAACATATCAATGCGCTGTAAAAAATGAAATGCTTTAATTAGCACAGAGATAATTTTATGAATACCGAAAGTATGAAAATCATAGTCAACTCTGGAGAAGTTTTAAACTCAGAAAGTTAAGGATCTAACCAAATACTACACAAAGTCATGTTCGGTGTTCTACTAATTTAGCCAGTAACTACCCTCATGAACAAAGATGTCAATCTTTGCAAGATCCTTAAATATATCCATCAAGCTTTTTGACAACTGAATCGAATGTTTTCCATAGTAATTTTAGCGAACCAGGCCAATAAAAAGCATAGTAGCCCTAAAAGAAATTTGAACTCAGAACGATAAGAAACATAACTAAATACAAAAATGTATTTTGTCCGATACTTTGCTATTTCTTATCTTTGAGACCTTATTAATCATGATTTCAAACACAAGCACGGAGTCAAGACTTTTGGGAGAAGATACGATCAATTAAATAGATTGCTGTACATGACTTGTACTTTATTTTATCGATAAAAGGCAAAGACAACCTCGACTGAATTGGACTTCTGAACAGGACGCTACTAAATACATTTGGTATTTCGTTCACCATTATTGATTTGGGTTTAGTCACAAGGCCAAAAAATCATGAGAAGTGGGGCGTTAGTCGATTAGTAGTGGGGTTAGTCGACCCCAGTACTTCACTGAATTGGTGCTTTACTTCATCGACTCCGGATGAAGAATTTCTCCCAACGATTGTTTCAAAGTTTGGTACAAGGCCAACAATTTTTGTAAGTGGAATATTCAATTATATTGACTTCAACTCCTGTACTTGAATGCTGCATTATTTTATCGACTTCCAAATTATAAAAGGCAAAGGTGACTTCGGCGGAATTAGAACTCAGAGCATAAAGAACCGAAATAAAAGTCTTTGCGTTAACGATTCTGCCAGCTCACCTCCTTAAATTAATTTTGTAGACTAGTTTCTTATACCGAATCCCAGTATCGTTTAAATGGTTCTTAGTTTATCATCACTGAAAGTATGAAGGGCAAAGTCGATCTCGACGGAATTTCAACTTAGAACTTAAAGACGGACGAAATACATATTTCTTTACTACCCACAAGGGCCTAAACACAGAGAGGACAAACAAGGACAGACACACGGATTAAGTCGATTACATCGGCCCCAGTGTGTAAATGGTACTTATTTAATCGACCCCGAGAGGATGAAAGGCAAAGTCAACCTCGGCGGAATTTGAACTCAGAACGTAACGGCAGATGAAATACCTATTTCTTTATTACCCACAAGGGACTAAACATAGAGGGTACAGACATAGGTATTAAGTCGATTACATCGACCCCAGTGCGTAACTGGTACTTAATTTATCGACCTCGAAAGGGATGAAAAGCAAAGTCGACCTCAGCGGAATTTGAAATCGTCCATCACAACAGTGTACATTCAAGTGGTTCAACAGGGGCATAAAATATATTTCAGGAATTCAGTTCCACCGATTCATAATGAAGTGGAAGTCCATGTTAACTATTTAAAAGTAGGTTGGTTAGGTCGGTACTTTTATTTTGATATTTTGTCACTGAGTAGAATCTATGCCAGTAACAGAAGATGAAACGCCAAACTTTCGTTCCGAAAGATGGCACTTCGTCGTCACCGCCAGTTTTGGAGTTCAAAACTACATTTTAGGCTAATCTTTTGGTCAATCAAATTCATTTGAAAGAAGTCTTTTTACTTTACATTAACACAAAATCAGTTTGCTTTTGAGAATTAATAGCAATTCATGTTACTTATGGTATTGGTTAGGAGGTGAACTGGTCAACTCCTAAGAGTATCGGACAGATGCCATACAGTATTTCTTCCAGTTCTTTACGTTCTGAGTTCAAATCCCGAATATGGTCGACTTTCTCTTCTCATCAAAATATTTGTGTCAAAACTGGAAAGACATTAATATCATTGTTTGACTGAACATTCTAGACTAGTGCCATATTGGCTTCAAATTTTGGCACAAGCCCAGCAATTAAGGAGAGAGGTTAGTCGATTGCAAACACAGCAGTGCACAAATGGTATATATTTTATCCACCCGGAAAAAAATGAAAGGCAAAGTCGACCATAGCTGAATTTAAACTCAGAACGTAAAGACGGACGAAATATTGCTAAGCATTTTGCTCGGCTTGCTTACGATTCTGCCAGTTCGCCGCCGTACACCACCACAATATTTCATTATTGCCCACAGCGGGCTAAACATAGAGGGGACAAACAAGAACAGACAAAGGGATTAAGATGATTACATCGACCTCAGTGCGTGACTGGTATACTTATTTAATCGACCCCGAAAGGATGAATGGCAAAGTCGACCTCGACGGGATTTGAACTCAGAACGTAACAGCAGATGAATTACAGCTAAGCATTTCGCCCGGCGTGCTAACGATTCTGCCAGCTCGCCACCTTTACACCACCATAATATTAATGCAATAATGACGAAGAAAAATAAATCTAGGAAGACTGTAAAACATATGTCTAACATCCACCATACATATAGAGAATTTATTAAAGAAAGTAAACTATACAAGGCGTACACGAAGCAATCTCGAGCATCAGATTTCATGTAAAAGAAAATCATTCGATTCATCAGAAATTATGTCTTGACTGGGACAACAATCTCTACTAGCATCTGCAGATGCCTCAGAAGTAGACTGGACATTGCAGACAGAATAAAGGGCTCACTGAATGAAGGGTTAAACGTATTCCTACATTAAACATACAGAAATATGCAATAATATTTTCAAGTAGGATAAATGGTATACAGGGAATGATAGATCTACTGGCTACACCTAATCATAGGAGCGATTGCTTGTGTATTATGTTTTTCTCTTCGGTCACAGCTAGACTGCAATTAAACAACATCAGCATAAATGCTGAGGAAATAGTATATAATAGAGTAAAATGCTATCACAAAGCTGGAAACTTCTTGAGAAGAAGCAGGGTCAATTGAGCTGACTTAACGGACGCAGGAGGATGAATATCAAAATTAGCTCACACAGGATTCGAACTCAGGAAATTAAAGGGACGTAACTCTCTATCTCAAGAGACTTATTCCGGACACCTACTATTTTTTGCCAGTCCATTGCCTACGAAGTTATGTAGTCAAATAATAATAATAATAATAGTATTATTGAATAATAATATTATCGAGCATCTACTTACAACCAAACAAGATGTAATCAATATGAACAAACTACGAAACAAGCTTTTACTTTATCCATCTGGGCAGCACAAAAGGCACAGAAGACCCAGAGAGTTTTAATTATAAATATTGGTACTCATAATTAAATACTACACAAAATCAAACAACGATTTATAAACTCCATCGAAGGTCAGGCGTTGAAGATAAGGATATAGATAATTATATCAACCTGATTATTTGGCAAGCAATTTATTTTGTCAATTTTGTAGACATAAGTGGAAAGATGAACCCGGTAATATTTTAACTCGGAACCTAAAGGAAGAAAATAATATACTGAGGGGTGAATTGGTCGGCGCGCTACTGATTTTAGTAGCGTCCTAGAAAAAATATCAAAACGATTTCTTACATCAGCACAAGGACAGAAATATGAGGAGGGAATAGTTGATTATATGAACCCGGATATGTGATTTGTACTTTTTTTTTCTCGACTGCGGAAGTATATCAAGACAAAAATATCCTCAGAGAGATTTGAATGAAGAACGTGACAAGTTTAAAACTAGATACCGCAATGGCTTTTGTCCGGCGGGTTACCGATCCTGCTAATCTAATACTCTTTGGAAGAATGAATACTGATGTACTAATCTAGTCATAAATTCGGGCATTGGAAGTGGGTGGGATTTAAATCGAACAAACCGACCTCAGCAATTTACTGGTATTTTAATCTCCCTGCAAGTTAGCATGTGTTTTATGTATACACACACACAAATTATATATATATATATATACATAAGTATATACATGAATACATGTATATACATATATACATAAACATATACACACATGTCTGCATAGGTACATACTTATATACATATATATATGCATGCATTTATATTTACATACACACACATTCACTCACACACATACATATACAAGCGCACACAAACACACACATATACGTATGCATACATAGATATGTGCTTGCACAGATATATATATGTGTGTATGCGTGTATATACACATACATTTATGTGTGTGTCTCTGTGTGCATGAGGGTGAAAGAGAGGGAGAGAGATGTTTAGATATGCAGTGCACGTGATAATGTGATTCTTATATGTATATATGTTGCCACTCAATAGGTATTGGTATGTCTCAGAATTTTCTGGAGAAATTATCTCATTGAATTCGAAAGGTTAGAAGCATAAATGCAAACATATTGATAAATATTTCATGAAATATAGTACTTAAACCAAAAGTTCTATTAAAAAAAAATTTCTTTACTTTGAAATATCCCCGATCTTGTCTTACATAAGACAACACAGAGTAATGAGGGTCAACAACTTAAAAAATGGAAAATGGCTAGAATCTATGAAGTACGTATGGACACTCAAGCCATATATTTTCTTAAGCCTTGGAAAATTGTTTACGATGACCTATCTTATATATCTAAGAAAAATATCTACAGAATTTTCCAGATTTTTTTTTTATTTTTAGGTATATTTCTTCAGAGTCTGAACATTGTCAAAGAGTCTACATTTCCATTAGACTATTTCGTTGAATATATGCATACATGTAATATGATACACATACACACACGCATACAAACCTACATTCTTACATGCATATATACATTATTCACACAAATAGACAACATAGATACATATGTGTATATACATTTATATGCATATATAATGAATATATGTATATAATATATATATATATATAACATAGCATATATTATATATACCTATAATATATATGCCATAATATATATATATAAAATAATATATGTGTATATATTATATTGCATATATAATATATATATATATAAGATGCAGATGTATATATATGTATATGAAGTATATGTACATATATATTATATATGTAATATATATATATATATATATACATGTTTGTATGTATGTATGCATATGTGTATATATATATGTATATACTGTACTTTAACGACTGTGTTATAAATGTTTTCGGCAGTTTCAAGAAGACAAACTATCTTCATTAAAGAAAAGGTCTTTCAAATATGTACTCACAGCTTCCTGGGATTTTCAACACTTCGTGGTTTCGTACCAATATTTTTCAGAACATACTTATATATATATATATACGTATATTATAACTGTAAAACGTCGCTCCCAAAAATATATATATATTTTTTTTCAATATTAATTCCTTTCCCGGGCTGGTGTTCCCCTTCATTGTTTTTGTTTTAATTTAATTTCCTCTATATTGTATTATAATATTAATACTTGTCATTTTCCTTTCGTTTTCTACATCATTTCGTTATCAGTTTACGTTATTTTTTTGTGTTACTCTGTACATATCCAGTCCCCTCAAATTTTTCTTTCCTTCCGCATTTATTTATATTTTCTGGGGCGGTAAGACGATGGACACCTTTCTCTTGAAAATTCTTTCGTCGTATCCTAGTAAAAACAGAAGAAAAAAATAGAATAAAGGCTATGCATATAATTTCTTCAATGTTGTTGTTTTATATCTCGTGTTACATAACTAAAACCAGGCAAAAATTTGAAATGCATTAAGTTTTCATGAATATCTTTATTTCAAAACCTTTCCTTCAGAAACTGAGAGTCAGTTCTCAGTCATAATTTATATCTAAAACAATATTAATAATTTTCACAATTAACTGCCACGTTTAATTACATAATTTTCACAAGGCTGAAAGAAATTTTAGTATACGACTTACAGTATTATATTTTCTTTTCTCTCGTTGTCGTTGGTATTTTTTAATGTTGTCGTTTTATTCGTAATTTCAAAGTCGTTTTTGTTGTCAATTTTCCCCTTTTTATTGTTGCAATTGTTATTGTTGGTAACGTTTGTCCTTGTACTTGTCGTCGCTTTCATCGTCGTTGTCATTATTCTTGTTATCTTCGTTTTCTTTTAATGTTTAAATTTTCCTCGCAAATAATTATTTTCAGAAACTTTAAAAAAAAAACATGGCGTTTTTACATTTTCACCGACTTCGTTGACACAAATATGTATACAAAAAATTCATATTCATTCTTATTTCTATTCGTATATTCTTCCTCGTATTTGAATTATATTCGTTGTTGCTCAGATTGCTTTTGCATTTGTTGTGCGTTATTTGAAAACTTTCTGTTTGGACTCACTCGTGACGATCGTGTCCACATTCTTCGAAATATCACTCTTAAACAACAATTAGTAAATTCTTGTAAATGTTACAGTACAGGTTTAAATGTTTTCTTATATAAAGTGATAGTGAGTGAGATGTATCAGGAGCAATAAGCGAACTATCGTCGTACTTTTATAAGTTGTAAACAAGTAAGAACATATGGTACAGTGTTAACGTGTGATTTGTTTCTGTTTTAAGTATCTTTTTTTTCCAATATGGCGTTATGATCTTATTGATGAGATACTTTGTCTTCCTTGTTATGGACACAATCATGACAACTACTACAACTGAATGATATGCTAAACGAGTGTCACATACATATATGCATACACATACATAAATGCATACACAATACATACATACATGCGTGCTTAAGTGCGCACGTACGCACGTAAGAGCGTATGTCGTGCTTATGAACTTACATAAGAGATAGACATTGAAGAAACTAATTATAAACTACTACTACAACAACAGCTACAACAAGAACTACTACTATCTCCCCACCACCAGCACCACTTTTGCCACTGCTACTGCTACTACAGCCACCACTACACACACAATTACACATACCCACACGTACTTATATATATTTATATATATATATATATATATATATACAGTATATATATATATATATACATATATATTCATATATACAGTATGTATGTATGTATATATATATATATATAATATATATATATATATATACAGTATGTATATATGTATATATATATAGATATATATATATATATACATATATATTTTATATATACAGTATGTATGTATGTATGTATATATATATATATATATATATATATAATATATATATATATATAATATATATATATATATATATTATATATATATATATTTATATATACAGTATATATATACAAATGGGGATGTGTGTGTGTATTGTGAAAACATACTATCATTACTTTGTATAGTTTTTCCTATTCTTGTTCCCGTATTCTATTTTCACAATTTATTCTGCATAAAAACATCCTGTTTCGTAGTAGTGTCTTCTAACGTCACCTCCATCATTGCCCTTGAAAAAAATATAGTAATGAATAACTTATTATCCTTGGCCGAACCGTTAACGCGTTGGACAAAATGCCCAGCGGCATTCCTTCCGGATCTTGGTGTTATGAGTTCTAATCCCGCTGAGATTATTTCTACCTTTCATCCTTTCATACACGATAAAATAACGTACCAGTTATGTACTGGGATCTATGTAATCGACATGCTCTCTCTCTCTCCCTCTCTCTCTCTCTCCTCAAATTTGCTGGCCTTGTACCAAAATCTGAAATTCTTATGTTGATTATTATTGTTAGTGTTAGTGTTAGTGATCCTGTGGTTCTTCTTGAAAAGAAAAGTGAGGAAAAGGTGAGAATTGCTCTCCCCAGCAATTTCTGGGAAAATGGGCGACCCTGTCAAATATGCTTATGAATGGAAAAGCCTTAAATCTGCACGTGTAGAGTGAAGAAGAACAGTTGGGTGAGGGTTTGTGTCACAGGTGATCAGAGCTTTCCTGAATATTTTGTCTCCCTGTAGTTGTAGACTTTCGTAAATTCTCCAGTATCATTTATGTGCTGACATATTTCGTATACTACTATGTACACTTTTCATCTCGTCTTCCCATCTCTCCATTTTCCCCCTGCCCCATTATTTTCATACAAACCGCCAGACTGGCTTTGTAGAGACTCCTTCAACCTTCAATGATGTCCTGGTGACAAATAATAGAGATCATCATCAACATCATTATCATTATCATTATTGTTATTATTATTATTATTATTATTATTATTATTATTACTGTATTGGTTTGGTTCAGGTTCGGTCTCATTCCAGGAAGGAATTATGTAGGTAGCGGGTTGCGACTTATGACCTTAGGTATCCACAAGTTTTCATCAGGTTTTCGTGTACTTAGAGATCTCCTGATAATCCTTACTGTCCCTAACAGATAAACATTCTGTAGGAGTTCTACCGGGTATTCTATTTCAATCTTCTATTATTATTATTATATTATTATTATTATTATTATTATTATTATTATTATTATTATTATTATTATTATTATTA
>NC_043001.1:32324855-32339855 GCF_006345805.1 Octopus sinensis | reverse complement strand
AGACCGCAGAATCACCTGATCTCTCCTGCTAGCCGCAACCGAGTGTATCCGTTGTTTAAATTTCTGTAACTTCTGTAATGATGAAAATACTTCATCCTTACAAATCAGCAGACATTTTAAGCAAAAATTCAGAACTAAATTCTAAGTGCCGTCGTGAAAGCAAATTTATTATTGCCAACAACAACAGAATTATAGGTCTTTTTGGATCTTGACGATAAACATAAGCATCCAAAATAATTGCGACTGTTTGTTATAATCACGTACACAAACTCCTAAGACATGTAGAACAAGATTCATAAATAGCAACCCAACTACGTCCCGCTCCATCAGCAAGCAAGCCAGCCGACCAGGCAACCAGCCTCGTCTAAGAATTTTCCAAGGAAAAAGGCAGGAAACTTCTCCTAATGGAACGGAGTAAGCCGGAGCTATAATCCGATGTAAGAAATATTCGATCTACAAAGGCATTGAATTTATATTAACTGTGTTCGAAGTATTGTTCGTAGTATAACTCTATACACAATAATAATTAGAAGCACACCATGAACTCCCTGTCTGCCTGTCTCTATGTTTGTCTATCTGGCTTTCTCTCTCTCTCTCTCTTTATTTCTTCCTCTCTCTTTCTCCTTCTGTTTCCATGTGTGTGCGCGCGTGTGTGTGTATAATTGCCAAAGACCCTTAGAGCCGCAAAAGACACATATCTAAGCACTGGCAGGGGAGATAATCACCCCACAGCGAGCGAGACCACCATACTAGTCTAGATATTCTTGAAATTAAAGTTCATCAATGGTGACTAATCTATCGCTGGATCGGTTGGCTAAATCTAACTGTCAGTATGTAGTATTTGATATATGAATCAATGGATGGTTCAGGAAAATAGGACACTAAGGGTATTTGACTTTTATTTCTAGCAATGTAGCGCCTACACTGCATACCCAGTCACAATTAGGGACAATTGAATTTTTCATTCTTGGTTTTATATTGCGTATAACTACTTTCGTTGTATATATGTGTGTTTGTGTGTTTGTGTGTGTGTGTGTGTGTGTGCGCGTGCGTATTTGTGTGCGTGTGTGTGTGCGTGTGTTCATCGATAAATAGATAGTTAGTTAGATAGATAGAAGATGGATAGATAGATAGATAGATAGATAGATAGATAGATAGATGGTTAGATAGATAGATAGATAGATAGATAGATAGATAGATAGATAGATAGATAGATAGATAGATAGATAGCTAGATAGATATGTTCTTTATTAGCCACACAGGGCTGCACCAGATAGAACAAATTACAAGGTAGAGCTTTTCTTTTGAAGGTAAAAAAAAAATTAAAAAAGGGGGGTGTTCGATCAAAAGGGATCGTAAAAGGAGAGAAAGAGGACAAAAAAAAGGGGGGTTAAAAAAAGGGGGAGAGGAAAAAAAATTGATCAATAGGCAAGATGGATAGATAGATAGATAGATAGATAGATAGATAGATAGATAGATAGATATGTTTCTTTATTAGCCACATAGGGCTGCACACAGATAGAACAAATTACAAGGTAGAGCTTTTCTTTTGAAGGTTTAAAAAAAAAAATTTTTTTTAAATAAATAAATAAATAAAAAAAAAGGAAGGGGGAGTTTCGATCAAAAGGGATCGTAAAAGGAGAGAAAGAGGACAAAAAAAAGGGGGGGGTTAAAAAAAGGGGGAGAGGAAAAGATAGATAGATAGATAGATAGATAGATAGATAGATAGATAGATAGATAGTCAACAAAACAAACAAAACATCCTTCCCCTCCAGATTCGTCTAAGACGCAAAAACATTTTCTGGAAAACGGCTTGATGAATGAGACTCAAGCGTTAATATAGAATAATCAAAAATTCTGACTACGTATTTTTTCTTAATGCATACACACACACACATACACACACACTTAAAATTACGTCCCTGTCTTTAATATCGGTTCCGCTAAAATTATATCGCCTTTTGAAAATATTGTACCAATTTCCAAAATAATTCTCAATTAATTATATTACTGATCAGTACCTGTTGCTTGTTGCTATGCATGGAGGTAGAAAATACTTGTAGGCATTCAGTTAGATGATGAAAAACAACTAATTTCAGAAAAGGTGGGAAGCACTCCGTCGGTTACGACGATGAGGGTTCCGGTTGACCCGATCAACGGAACAGCCTGCTCGTGAAATTAACGTGTAAGTGGCTGAGCACCCAACAGACACGTGTACCCTTAACGTAGTTCTCGGGGATATTCAGCGTGACACAGAGAGTGACAAGGCCGACCCTTTGAAATACAGGTACAACAGAAACAGGAAGTAAGAGTGAGAGAAAGTTGTGGTGAAAGAGTACAGCAGGGATCATCACCATCCCCTGCCGGAGCCTCGTGGAGTTTTTAGGTATTTTCGCTCAATAAACACTCACAACGCCCGGTCTGGGAATCGAAACCACGATCCTACGACCGCGAGTCCGCTGCCCTAACCACTGGGTCATTGCGCCTCCACTTCAGAAAAAGTACATAGTCTTTGAATGTTTCTTTTAAAGCCTCTATGTATAATTTCAGAGTCTTAGCGGAAACAACTGTTCAACTTGCAACATACATTCAGTTTGGGTCGGTAGAATCTTCTGGTACTACATACACGTTCTTGAGAAGTTTTAATTGTTAATTCTAACCTGTAGTTGTTATTTTCTTTGCATGATGTAACACTTCTCTTCAATGCGTCTGAAACAGCTGTAATGAACCACAATTCATCTTTTGTTACTGTTTATATATATATATATATATTGTTCAAATTTACAGAAAGCAAAAGACGAAGACAGGTGAAGGAAAAACAAGGAAGTGTATTAGTTTAACGCTCAGGAGGAATGGAAAAGTCTTAGAGGTTTCGAGCATACGCTCTTAGCCAGAGAGGTTTGAGAGTGGGGAAAACAGTGAGAGAGAAAATATGCAAGGATTAACGGTTCAAAATGATGAAATTACCGGAAGAAAGTATAATCTAAATATAAATTGCATACACGATAAGCAGCTAGTATTTAACACTTTGTATGTTAAGTTTCCGTTTTATTTGATTAGACTTTACAGCTGAGTGGGTCACATATGTATATGTATGTATATATATATATATATATATATAAGCGAATATTTATATCGATATTAATATTATTATTATCGAAGTCAATGCAAATAGTTTATAATAACAACAATATGAGTATAGGTTGTTGTAGGCCTAAAGTGGCATTATATACCCGTAGAATTAAAATTAGATTAACCAAAGGACATTTTAAAATGTCAACTCGCTAGAAATAAGAGTTAAAATCCCCATTTGGACCTCTGCTTTCAGTGTTAATAATTTTGGGTGGTCCAAATGAGGGTTTTAACTCTTATTTCTAGCGGATAGCCACTTTAACGTGTCCTTTGGTTAATGTGTGTATATATATATATATATATATAAATGTCGAACGATCAAAAATGAGTGCTCAACACCGTATTGTTGGATAGAAATTCTTAACTTGTGTATTAAAGGTATCATATGTTTCGTGTTAAGAAAAATATTTTAATATCTTAACAATTTTTCAAGCCAGTTACATGAATGGTGTTCGCCTCCATTTTAGTTAAAACACATAAACACACATACATATACGTACGTATATATGTATGTGTGTGTGTAGAATGTTTGAAGTGGTGTACAGATACTGTATATGGAGAAAAAGGAGGCAATCAGAATTTTGGATAATCCGAACTTAGCGCTTTTCGTTCGTTTACGAAGTTGTCACAACATCAAAATCAAGATGTTTATTAAAACAGAACGTTTCGTTGTTCATTTATGATTTGTAAGTTTTTTTTAATTTTTAGAAGGGGTTATTATATATATATATATATATATATATATATATATATATATATATATATATATATATTTGATACAGTATGGACGGATTTTCGAAGTCCAATAATACCCTGCACACCTATTTGATATTTGAAGATTTACAAACATACTTTCTCAGTAAAACTCAATATACCTACCATTATAGATAATACCAATATTCCTCTTTCGAACTTTTCATAATGTGATACAGGTCTTTGGTATAGCAATTGCATGCGGCTAAGAGAGCTTAAACCATCTGTTATGTCGATTATACATTGATGTAAGAATAAGTTGTTTTATAAAGCTTGAAATTACACATGTACAGCGACATCCTTGTGTGTTCTGTTTTTTATTTCATTTGATACATAATCCTACTCACCTCTACTCTGCTACTAGCTGGCATACAAGTGCTACATTATCAAGTATCCACCCAGAATTTATATATATATATATATATATATTGAAAAAAATGGAGAGTCAGAGAAGAAAAAACAAAGTCGAGGTAAAAGTAGATCGATAGAGAGGTTTCAGGACAACCAAGAAAGAGGAGAAAAAAATAATAATATATATATATGTTTATATATACACATACATAGACATACATATTTCATGCGTTAGCTTCCAATATTTATGTTATCACATCTAGTGGTGGAACGACGGGTATCGTCATTTTTAGTAACAGTTTTTTAGGAAGGATGGATTCATGCAGTGGTTCATATTTTCCTTACACACACACACACACACACACACACATATATATATATATATATATATATATATATGAGTGAGGAGTCTAATGTATATATATATATATATATACATAACAAAGGATTTTGACAACTGTTCTTATAGATGTTACAATACCTGAAAAAGAATACAGAATACTATAAGCATTTTTAGGAAAGATATCTAATGTACCTACAAGGCAAGGGAATTCGTGATTCTGACCTTATTTTCCTTATTTATGAATATTTAGTGTTTTTTCATGCAAAATATAGAATTAAACAGAATATGGGACCTGGCTATAAATTGTAGAAGAAAATACATTCTCATAGGACTTTGAACTCTTTTTTTTATTTTGCAGTGATGACCACAACCTTCCCCCTTTCTTATTTCTTCCATCCTACTTCCTGAAATTGGCACATTTGAAAGGTCACCAGCCCTTGCGAGAAAATGTGTTTATTTACAAATATGTTAATAAGTATGCAATGTAAAAAGAAAAAAAATGAAAAAAATGAGAGAAAAAAAAGAAATGAACTTTCAATGAATTGACCACACCAAAATGAAAATAAACCTCTCTCTTCCTTTCCCTCTCTCTCTATCTCTCCCTCTCTTTCTCCCTATCTATCTATTTATCTATCTATCTATCTATTTTATCTATTTCTCCTTTTTCCTATCCTTTATTATTATCCTTATTTTTTTTCTCCTTCTTCATTGACCTGAAATCTCCCTCTCTCTCTTTCTCTCTCTGTTACCCCCGCACTTTGCTTTTCTTTCTCTTTCTGTCCCCTTTTCATTTAAGAAAAAAATCGATATTCTCCTCTTCTAAATAAAACAAACGAAAAAAAAAAAACAACCGGTTCATATAAATGAAAAACGAAATATTCTGTCTTTTCGTATTTTGATTTTGATTTTGTCTTGACAAGTTCATAAAGGAGCGAAAGCGCTGTTTAAGGATTATCCAAAATTCTGACTGCCTCATCTCTCTCTCTCTCCTCTCTCTCTCTCTCTCTCCACACACACACACACACATATATATATATATATATATATATATATATATATATTAATATATATATACATACATACATACTACATATCATATATATATATATATATATATATATATATATATATATATAAGGGTAAAGACCCCCTTCGGTCATGATGACCATGGGATTGCACCTAGAAAGTTACCCTCCTAGACACAGTCCGGGCAAGGTTGTTTATGGAAGACCAGCAGTCGCCCATTGCATACCAGCCTCCCCCTCTCCACGCCACCAGTGTTATCCAAGGGAAAGACAAAGGTCGATACAGCTTGGCACCAGTGACGTCGCAACTCATTTCTACAGCTGAGTGAACTGGAGCAACGTGAAATAAAGTGCCTTGCTCGAGAACACAACACGCAGCCCGGTCCGGGATTCGAGCTCACAACCTCACGATCGTAAGCTCGACGCTTTAACCAGTGAGCCATGCGCCTTCACTTATATATATATATATATATATATATATATACATACATACATACATACATATATATATATATATATATATAAATATATATATCTATATATATATCTATATATTATAGATATATATATGAACAAACGGGAAGCTTTATGAAGATAAACAAAAGACGAAGGCAGGGGGAATACAAACAAACATTGTATTAGTATGGCGCTCAGGAATATAAATAAAACAAGTCTTTAACGTTTCGAGCCTACGCTCTTCAACAGAAAGATACACAGAAGAAACACGGAGAGAACAAGGAGAGAAAAAAATGCGTGCAGAGGCTAGCGATCCAACATAGTTGAAATTTTATAGAAAAAACAAAGACGAGGACAGTGTAGGAATGACAATCAAGTGTATTAGTTTGACGCTCGGAAAATGAAAAAATCTTGTACATTTCAGCGGTCTAGCTTGACGATGACTGGGAAAAAAGTTTGAAAGAAAGGGTGATAATATTAATAATAATAATAATAATAATAATAATAATAATAATAATAATAATAATAATAATAAGAATATATATAATATATATATATATATATACTATATATATATAGGACAGGGGTAGCTGTTTGGTAAGTGGCTTGCTTACCTACCATATGTTCCGGGTTCAATCTCATCGCATGGCACCTTGGGAAAATGTATTCTACTGTAGCTTCGGGCCGACCAACGCCTTGTGAGTGGATTTCGTAGACGGAAACTGAAAGAAGCCCCTCGGACATATATATATATATATATTTGTGTGTCTGTGTTTGTTCCCATCACCACCACCACCATCGCTAGACAAACGATGCTGGTGTGTTTACGTACCCGTAACTTAGCGGTTCGGCAGAAGATACTGATAGAATAAGTACTATGCTTACAAAGAATAAGTCCAGAGGTTGATTTGTTCGACTACAGGCGGTGCTCCAGTCTGGCTGCTGTCAAATGACTGAAACAAATGAAAGAAGAATATATATATACTTAGCTCAGGCATTGCGATAGTAATAATCTGGTGCTGAACTCAATATATGTATATAGCAGTTCCAAGAAAAATGAGAATACAAAGGGTAACTGACTATTTTTATTACTTTACAGCTGTTTCCGTTATGAGATGCATTGTACCTAAGTGTAAACGGCGAAAAGCTAATAAAGTTCATAAGATAACCGTTTAATCCTTTGTCGTCTTTTTTATCGTATACACACAAACACACGCTCACACACGCACACACGCAGCCACGAAAACGCACATGTATCGGTGTATGTGTATAAACTCGCAAAAGACAACTCAGTTTGATGCAAGTTTTATGAGAATAAATTCCTCGCATTTTGAAATACGCTTATCGTTTACAGACATGCGGAAAACAAAAACATGGCACAATAACTGAGATGCTTAAAATAGTCACGACTGAATGTATGTGGGACATTTAGAGCAATAGGAATGTTTTTTACGGACACTTGTAGCTACTACTTCCCGCAAAGTTCACACGACGAACAATGCTTATGTTTGACATCAGTGAAATTCAGAGAAACAGAGAGTGAAATTTTTATAAAAATCACTTAATTTACATACTTCGTACGTGAGCTAAAATCACACACCAATACATACACGTACACACATACATAAAACTATACTCATATATTCACACACACACACTATATATATATATATATGTGTGTGTGTGTGTGTGTGTGTGTGTGTGGTGTGTGTGTGTGTGTGTGTGTGTGTGTGAGGCGCAATGGCGCAGTGGTTAGGGCAGTGGACTTGCGGTCGGATGATCGCGGTTTCGATTCCCAGACCCGGCGTTGTGTGTGTTTATTGAGCGAAAACACCTAAAGCTCCACGAGGCTCCAGCAGAAGGTGGTGGCGAACCGTGTTGTACTCTTTCGCTCCAACTTTCTTTCACTCTTTCTTCTTGTTTCTTAAATAACGCTGCGATGAACTGGTGTCCCGCCCAGCTGGGGGGAACACATACGCTATAGAAACCGCTAAACCGGACCCATGAGCCTGGATAGGCTTGAAAAGGGCGCATATGTATATATATATATATTATATATATATATATATATATATATATATATTATATATATATTATATATTAAATTAGAGATCACGTTGCTCCCTTTCACTCAGCTGGTGCCCTATTAGGCAGATCAAACAATGAAGAACTTAAGCCAATACATAAAATTAATTAATTTATATTATTTTAAATATATCTCAAAAGTATTAAAAGTTCATTGCTAACCTCGCTAAGATAAATATTTCAATTAACCTGAAGATTGACTGTAACCATAACTCGAAATATTACGAATTGGACAGCCATGAAACGATCGTAGTGTTTTACTCATTATCTTTTATTAAACTTTTAATACTTTTGATATATATTAAAATAATATAATTATTAATTTTTTATGTATTGGCTTAGTTTTTCATTGTTTGTTTTGCCTAATAGTGGTTTTATCTCTAATTAATATAAATAATATTTTTACTATAAAATTGGATTCAATCCTAATCTGATTTTTCCATGTAGTTTGGATTTATTCCCTAATATTTTATTATATATATATATATATATGTCATATACGTATCGAGATACATATATATGCACACAGACATAGAGACGAATGCAATATATGCTTTTTTGCGCGTGTGTTTACAGACTTGAATGAGCATGGCTCAGTGGTTAGAGAATCGGACTTACAATCGTGTGGTGAGTTTTGAACTTGGATTGGGTTCTGTTGCGTTTTTCAACAGGACAGTGTATTTCACGTTGCTCCAGTTCACTCAGCTGGTGCCAAACTATATCGGTCTTTGCCTTTCCCTTGGGTAACATCAGTGGTGTGGAGAGGGGAAACTGATGTGCATGACCGACTGCGTCTCTTCCACAAACAATCCTGCCCGTACTTGTGCCTCGGAGGAGAACTTTCTTGGTGGATTCACATGGGCATTGGTGACCGAAGGTGTTTTTACCCTTTATGTATACAAACATACATGCATCTACATATGCATATGTATTCTTATGTAATATATATTGTGGCAGAAGTTTGCGTCCCCCCCCACCAATACTTTGACTATATAAGGGCTTGTTGTTCTAACCTCTATTTATTTCTGCATTACTTCACTTTTTCTCTTTATATACGTTAAATATGATATATATTTCTTTACTACCCACAAGGGGCTAAACACAGAGGGGACAAACAAGGACAGACAAACGGATTAAGTCGATTATATCGACCCCAATGCGCAACTGGTACTTGATTTATCGACCCCGAGAGGATGAAAGGCTAAGTCGACCTCGGCGGAATTTGAACTCAGGACGTAGCGGCAGACGAAATACGGGTATGCATTTCGCCCGGCGTGCTAACGTTTCTACCAGCTCGTTAATTATTTTTTTCGATTGGCATGTTTTAACTGTAATCACAGCAAATTTTTATAGTTTCTGTTATATCTTGAAAATGTAAAGGAAGACGCAGTTTCAGGTTCAATATCACTATACACTACCATGGGAAAATGTTTTCTACCATAGCATAGAGTCTATCAAAAGTATGGGAGTTAAATTTAGTAGACAGGAAGTTTATGGAGACCTTCGGATTCGCCTTTTCATTTCTTGGCAGTTAAAGTTAATCAATCGTCTGCTTTACCATAAAAAACCGAATCCTAGGTTCTTTCGACGCAAATCATCAATGTTACTGAAAATGGCCGTCTGTTTACAGAAAATCATACAGTTAGAGTATATGTTTCTTTATTACCCACAAAGGGCTAAACATAAAGGGGACAAGCAAGGACAAACAAACGAGTTAAGTCGATTACATCGACCCCAGTGCGTAACTGGTACTTAATTTATCGACCCCGAAAGGATGAAAGGCAAAGTCGGCCTCGGCAGTGCCTAATCTACTCTAGGTTAATTGAGTCACAAACCGTGATGCAAGAAATAGTTTTCGCTTTCTGCATTCAGCTCATCTGGTAACAACTTATGACGATACAAACAGATATAGTGTCCTTTAGGTTTTAATAGAGACTATACTTTCCATATTTCACAAATTGTAATTATCGACTATAGGTTTGTTATATGACAAAATGACTTTTATATGTATAAAGTGATATTTTCTCTTTTATAAATTGTTCAGTGTGACACTGAATGTTTTCTTGGGTTCTTAAAATATATTATCCTTATACCCATGTGCGTAAAATTGTATTCATTTACGCCATTTACTCATGTCACAAGCTACAATTGAATGACATTTTACAACAGTATTATGGAATAATGTTTCCTTGATTTATCCAAGTTTCATAAAGAGATTCTTTAAATGGATGTGTAAAATATAAAATGTGTTTGCTACGATTAAGAGTAATTAAATTGAATTGGTAGAGTTAAATTTCATAAAGAATGTTAAGGAAGTCAAAGAGAGAGAGAGAGTAAAAGAAACAGTAGAATAATCGAAGACAACTAGGCAGGTTTTGCTTTCTAGAGATTATATTATATTATATTCATTTAAAAATCAAAAGTATATAAGGGATAAGACGGCGAGCTGGCAGAAACGTTAGCACGCCGGGCGAAATGCGTAGCCATATTTCGTCTGCCGTTACGTTCTGAGTTCAAATGCCGTTGAGGTCGACTTTGCCTTTCATCCTTTCGGGGTCGATAAATTAAGTACCAGTTACGCACTGGGGTCAATGTAATCGACTTATTCCCTTTGTTTGTCCTCTCTATGTTTAGCCCCTTGTGGGTAGTAAAGAAATATATATTGTTTCAATGCCTCGTAGAAAATGCATATCGCAAAAGCAATCAAGTATTTTAAACTCGGTTTAGAGAACCTTATGGAAACTTGTTTGGGAAGAGTTTATAGACAAAGCATGCAAAATCATGAGAACAGGCTTACACTACAATATGTGTATAGCCGGACCGATTGAAATGTTATTTCTATGATACAGAGACAATACGGTAAATTGAAGAGTATGAGCAAATCTTGTGTTGCCGTACATGAATGAATCTTGAATTTGGTTGCTGCAGAATTTGATTGAGCTCTTAACACAAATCACACGCAATTTGCAAAGTGTATTGCTTTCAAATTTTGGTACAAGGCCAGAAATTTTGGGGTTAAGTCGATTAAATCGACCCCAGTTCTCAACTGGTACATAACTTATCATCCCCAAAGGGATAACAGGCAAAGTTGACCTCGGCAGAATTTGAACTCAGAATATAGCGGCAGACGAAATACCTATTTCTATTTCTTTGCTACCCACAAGGGGCTAAACACAAAGAGGACAAACAAGGACAGATAAACGGATTAAGTCGATTATATCGACCCCAGTGCGTAACTGGTACTTAATTTATCGACCCCGAAAGGATGAGAGGCAAAGTTGACCTCGGCGGAATTTGAACTCAGAAGATAAGGACAGACGAAATGCCGCTAAGCATTTTGCCTGGCGTGCTAATGATTCTGCCAGTTCACCGCTTTCAATTCTCAAATGATATTGGTAATAAATCACACCCTCCTGTCTTGTTCTGTTTTGCTTAACATTCTCTGGTGGAGAATATTATATTGAGGAAAATGTTTATATTGTTATTTAGTTGTTAGAAACAAATTTACTAATAATCCTTAGAGACTTTGTTGCAAGCATTATCTGATGAATTACAAAAGAGTATATTATAAATTGGAGAAGAATTATCGACGATGCTCTGCCACTGATATTTTTTTCAAAAGTAAAATGTATTATGGTATAAGCAAAGAATTATGTTTTTCGCGTCTTTGGAAAATTTTAAGGTCTACATGATATAAAAGTTGAAGGAGTTAAAAACAAAGTATTCACAATATTTTAGAATATTTCTGTGGATTTTTATTAATGTGGTACTCTAAACAATAATGTTTGCATTCATGTCACTTCTAATAAAATATATCAAAAGTCTCTTCTTTGTTCTTTCATGCTAAACTGAATTACATACCTTATAATCACAACATTATTATTAAGAAGGTAATTTGTAAACTACCATCTTATTATTTGTATAAACCAGTTGGGTTTATGCAAATACCAGTTGGTTGGATTAGAATTTTCGAGAATTCCCTCCTACGATTAAC
Source organism: Octopus sinensis (assembly GCF_006345805.1). Taxonomy (NCBI): domain Eukaryota; kingdom Metazoa; phylum Mollusca; class Cephalopoda; order Octopoda; family Octopodidae; genus Octopus; species Octopus sinensis. Next base: position 32,327,716 of record NC_043001.1, on the reverse strand, counting down.
TGCATTTTATCAGCCCTAATTACCATTTGTTTTTAACCATTAAAGACGTAATATTAGTAGCATAATAGCTATCGGGTCCCGACCTCAAGCAGATATACATATAAACATGTATGTGCGTGTCCGTCCGTGTGTCCGAGGAGATAGTCTTATATTTCAAGGTTCACGAATCTTTAAGTAACAAGAAGAGATTAATTAACCTGTTAATAAATACAATTCAACTGTATGTGCTAACTGCTACTTCCGATGATTTGTTTCATTGCCTTATATATATATATATGTATATATATATATATATATATGCAGATATAGATATATATATATATATATATATATATTATATATATATAATGTATATATCGATATAATATATATATATATACATTATATATATATATATAGATATATAATAGATATATATATCGGATATATATATATATTATATATATATATATATATATACTATATATAGATATAATGTATATATATTTATATATATATATATAATATGTATGTATATATGCACAAAGAGAGAGAGAGAGAGAGAGAGAGAGAGAGAAAGGGAGGGGAATAAGACAAGTTCTTACAAAATATACAGGATACTCTGGGCTTTCCTCTCAACTAAGTCACTAATTAAACATTTATCAAATAATTCACTTTACTAACTTCTGTGGTGGTACAGCTACTATTTCATTAGTTGATTTAACAATATTAATAATGTATTTAATTTCAGATTAATGCGATATGATATTGTGGGATTTGGCCCTCAATATCTAGACCCTTTTAAATAGCATATTTAGATTCAGTAAATGTTATTATAGAATGGATGGAAGCACTCCGTCGGTTACGACGACGAGGGTTCCGGTTGATCCGATCAACAGAACAGCCTACTCGTGAAATTAACGTGTAAGTGGCTGAGCACTCCACAGACACGTGTACCCTTAATGTAGTTCTCGGGGATATTCAGCGTGACACAGAGAGCGACAAGGCCGGCCCTTTGAAATACAGGTACAACAGAAACAGGAAGTAAGAGTGAGAGAAAGTTGTGGTGAAAGAGTACAGCAGGGATCACCACCACCCCCTGCCGGAGTCTCGTGGAGCTTCAGGTGTTTTCGCTCAATAAACACTCACAACGCCCGGTCTGGGAATCGAAACCGCGATCCTACGACCGCGAGTCCGCTGCCCTAACCACTGGGCCATTGTGCCTCCACGTATTATAGAATAGATTGTAACGAAAGAGGGATCATGTTACATACTGGAAAATTCCTAAATTATGAAACAAGACAAGAGCAAAAACAAATCAGCTCGTCTAAAAATTAAACACAGTGAGTTCTTTTGTTGTAAGTGTGTGGGAGTATGACAAAGCGGAGATTTGTTATTGTGTGGGATTATTATATCCTAAGTGTGCTAAAGTGCTATATCATTATAAATGATGGCCTATACAAAGATGACAGGTTGGCTGTGGGCCAACATGACAGCAGATATAATTTAGTCGCAAGACAAAAGAGCTTATTAAACCATTCAATATTTTCGGTCTAAAATAATTCTCAAAACTATTTAAGCCATTATCAAATATTTCTCCTGTTACCCACAATTTTCCTAAAAACTTACAAAAACACTTCGTCACACCTAGCGAAGAATATACTTGCATTAACATTTCTGACATCTGTCCGTATTTTTGAAACATCTAATTAGTAACATTAATTAAAGGATATCTAATTTATCATCAATTAAAATATCTTCAAGTCAGTTCTTATTATAATAATATTCTAGAAACCAGTTGATTCAAACCTAACATTACATCCATCCATCCGCCATCCCACATTACAAAACAGAAATATCTCGTGGTTTATATTTTCTATTTTGTTTGGTATGAAGTCCAATCCACTACTCGTAAATATAGAATATTATTCTATGGGGAAAAGTTCAAGTTAAGTTGTAGTGCCATCGCTAGCATAGTAGTACATAAATAAACTACATAGGCATGACTGAAGAAATATTTAAGCAACACCCCTGAATAATTGAAAACATGGGGAAACGGTTTTAATTACAAGTGGCAATTGAAAGTAAACGTGGGGATGAATAGTTAGTGTTACACTATTTAGAGAACGAAAGCATATAGAAAGCTGAACAGAATATATGAAGAGCGGAAAAAGAACCTCAATCATAAAATTCTTTGGTGTTCTTCGAAATTCCAAAACGTAAGAATAGGATTTTTTTAAATATTGACAATAAAGAGTATTTATTGAAACACATCACCAGCAACTTAAACTTACACCCCACACATAACACAAAAATTTTCGCACACTTGTTATATATACAGGCTTATAGTATAATGTATGTACAATTAGAAAATGTGCGTTCACACACAAATATATATATGGTCATTAATTAGGCAGTGATTTACTCAATAAATTTCCTCATTTAATACTTCATACAGAATACTAATTCCTCTCATTTCTCCTTCAATTACACTTCCTCCTATTTTATTTACGGCGCTTTCAACTAGCCTACAGATTAGTAACTATATTTAAACATAGAGTAAAAAAAAAAATAGATATAGTTTTGTCCAAGGTTAGTTTGATAATTAAACATACAAAAGCATTAATTTTAGTCATGAAATTAGAGTTATCTGTATTAAATCTCGTCCACACAATACTTTTATTTTGTATAATTTTCTTGTGTGGAATGTAAAATTAAAATGAAGTACAAAATGGTAATGATTATTAAGAAAAAGGTGATATAACACAAAATATATATATATATGTAATTTGTATTTCAAATATAAAGTGTGATTTCTGAGTTTCAGGCAATTTTACCTGGGCTTCACTGAAGAGATCTTTCACAAAGAAATATAAACTCAT
>NC_043001.1:32289855-32319855 GCF_006345805.1 Octopus sinensis | reverse complement strand
CATTAATATATATATATATGTGTGTGTATGTCTGTATATATATATATATATATAATATATATATATATGAGAATGCATTATTTAGTAATTGATTGATATCTACTCAGATATGTGTTGTTGCGTAATAAGCATGTTTATTTACATTAATGTGCTTGCACATGTGATAAAACGGTAGTGAAAAGAGAAATCTGGGCTCCTTCACAACAGAGAGAAATTGAGAAAGAGGCGGAAGGGAAAATAAAATAGATTGATAAATATTATACCACACAAATCCTTACATACCATCTGTCGCTCTAACACATATTACATTCATACCCAGATACCTAGATTAACGTAAAGCTATATATATATATAATATATATATATATATATATATATATATATATGCAAATATATATTTACACACAAATATACAGACAGATGCACACGCATACACATGCACAGTCATTGAGAGAGAGAAAGAGAGAATGAAAGAGAGCAAGAAAAGCAGAGAGATAGAAAATATGAGAGAAAGAGTGGGAGAGAGAAACATGGTGAGAAACTGATCGAAAATCATACAAAATAATTCCACAGTTGTTAAAGTTTAGAAGTATTTATAATTGCGCAATAGTTTTGGAGACACTTTAGAATTGCGCAAAATATTGATATCTATGTACACTGTGTTGTCATTATCCATTTTCTAGTTTCGTACACGCTCATTGTATACATAAAGGGGCTTCTATGTTGATACTCTGAATATCAAATAAAACAGTCAAATTTGACTGATGACATCTTACCGTCTTGAATATAACGTCTTTTATACACAGTATCTGTGAAAATAGGTTTGGTTTATGGTTATTTGACTATATGTCTGTTCGACGATAGCTGAATGCTAAACAGCAACAACAAATTATGTTTCTAGGAATCTGAATGCATTATAATTTTCAGAAATAACATACGTCATTTTTGTTAGATTACTGAATATGTTGCTTTAAGCATTTAAATATCATTTTCATTTATGGGACAATACGTGTGTGCATATTGCGTAACGTTTGAGTCTATTGATTTTTGATGTGATTATGTAAACATAGAGTGTTTATAAATTACACTCCGTATGTTTACAAATTTGGTTGAATTCGTATATTGCGGGGCAAACAAGTAACCTCTAGCTTCAAAGAAAATTCTTCGTAGGGAACGTTAGAAGGTTTTAAATATTTGTAGCTGGTACTTACCTTTCTTTTTGCCCATAAAAATGAAAGGGTTTACTGGATAACAAAAACTCATGTGAAATACGAACCCAGGATGTTGACGGATGAATCGAATTATTGTAAATCATTTAGTCCGGAACTCTAGACTTCGTAGCATAGCAACAGACTGAACTTTGATCTAAATTAATCTATTTGTTGGGTGTATTCGATTTCTAGTTAAAAGTTATTTCCCTTCACTTAACAACGCACTTCTTCCCTTAACAACACATTTCTTTTGTAAAAAGGCATGAATATCACCATAGCTTCTTTCTAATTTCATCTGCAAATAAGAGTTTTATGATTAATAAATAAAAGGGATAAAATAATATTATCGTCCCTGGAAAGTTTAACGCGTTTCAGCTTTACAAATGCTTTCTTACCTTGCATAATTGTCTCAAACTTGTCTTGAAGTTGTGCAGTCAATAAAGTAGACATCAGTATATGACTGGTAAGTATAGCAGTGAACAAGAAACCATGGGAGACCTTAAACAAGATTTTTAGCTCACGCGAATCTACTATAAGTATTCAATGAAACTTTCCTTCTGTGTATATGAGTCTGATATGCAACACCTTCCTTTGTCGACCTGGTAGAAATAGCAGCCAAATGTCTTGCAAGGTAAAATTTACTCCCTTGAATAGATTAGGGGTATATGTGATAACGTAGATGTACATTCATTTGGGCTGTAAAAAAGATGAGACTTTCAGGACTTGTGTGCATTTGATTATACATATTGTGAGTTTGGCCTGATCTGAGCATGAACAACTACAGCGACAATAGCACTCGTCATATAGTCAGAATTATAGCATAGCTCAAATGACATCTGTAGAGACTAATGGTGCTTTGCCTATTCGCATGGTTGCTACTGTATCGAATAAAAAAACATGGTATACAAGCTGGTTTTGAAAACAGAACGATACAGTAGAGAGATAACTGTACTGATCAGTGAGGTATCTTGCTTCGGTACACATGTCCGCTAAACATTAATCAGTGTTTCTGAGTTTGGTGTCGGATTGAGGAAGAATTAGAGTTAATTTTCTTGGAGGGTGGTGTCATATCTTTGAACAAAAATTTTATACAAGGTCCAGGTCTATATATTTCCTTTCACTATTAATGCTTTTAAGAAATGCATGGACATCCAAAGTAGTAATTTGCTCTTTTCCTATAGACTTGTATCTTTGACTTCACAATTTGAATACAGTAAAGACACATCAATATCTTTACTGTTTATACACTGCTTTACAGTGAAGAGGATCCCCAAGAAACAGCGATGTGTCGTAGCTGGATGTTATCTTGTAATAATTATATATTATGGTGACTAATACACTGAACGCTGCCCTGATACACTTATATGTATGCAAGTATGCATGTATGTATGTATATATATATATATTATATATATATATATATATATATATATATATATATATATATTATATATATATATATATATATATAATATATGTATATATACACACACATATATATAACTTTTTAACCACGTTCTCTTATCTCCTTTTCATCTCTCTCACTCGCTCTCTATCTATCTATATATATATACATATATATATATTATAAAGATAGATAGATATACATACATACACTTGCATACATATACACATACGCACGCATACAGACATATTTATTCAACTATATCTCTCTTTTTTCTCTCTCTGTCTATATATATATGTATATATATATATGTGTATATATTATATATATATATATATATGTATGTATGTATATATATGTATGTATATATATGCATGTATATATATATGTATGTATATATATATATGTGTGTATATATATATATAATATATATATATATATATCTTTCTATAATATATATCTTTCTATAAGATGTAATTTTTCTAAATGGTATAAGTTAATTTTTCATTATTGAATTGATAAAAGGTGGGTTTTTTTCTAATTTATATATATATACATATATATTATATTTTGTGAAATTTGATTTAGTATTTCTAAATTGAATTTTTCCCTGTAAATTTCGAATAATATTCCTTTATATTATTATATATATATATATTATATATATATATATATATATTATATATATATATATATATTATATATATATAATATATATATATATATAGATAGATAGATAGATATATAGATAGATAGATAGATAGATAGATAGATAGATAGATAGATAGATAGATAGATAGATAGATAGATAGATAGATAGATAATAGATAGATAGATAGATAGATAGATAGATAGATAGATAGATAGATAGATAGATAGATAGATAGATTACATATATATAATACCAAGCATGTTTTTGTCTGTTATAAAAGGTCTTTCTTTTCCGAATGGCTACGGTCTCATTAATTCCAGTAGAATTTTAAAGAGGTAAAAAAAAGTAGTAGTGAATGCTGTGGGAAACGAGGTGTAATTTTAGTGTTTTAATGGCGGTTACGTTCAGTTGAAGTAAGTTATTCTGTGGTTACAATATGGACCAATTGAATTCTTGAAGATTCTGCAATGGGGCTTATTATTTGAGAGTTGTTGCAAAGGAGGCGGGCTGGCTGAATCTTTAGCACGCTGGACGAAATGCGAAATGCGGTATTTCGCTCGTCGCTACGTTCTGTGTTCAAATTCTGCCGAGTTCGACTTTGCTTTTCATCCTTTCGGGGTGGATAAATTAAGTACCAGTTGCGTACTGGGGTCGATTTATTCGACTCATCCCCTCCCCTAATATTTCAGGCCTTGTGCCTAGAGTAGAAAGGTTTATTTGAGAGTTGTTGTTATTCTTGATATTTAGTGGCAAACCAGTACTGATTGGATTGGCTTATGATCAATATGAGTCCATGAAATATCACTCCCACCTTTGTTTAAGATAGAATAATATACCCAACCTTACATTTTCTTAGATACACATTTAATCCTCAATTTGAGAAAAATTTGGGTGTTATTTCCAGCAAATCAGATGACCACCTAAAAGCCTCCTCTTTGTTTGATGTTTCAAAGTTAATTAGTGACAGATCTGAAGAATCACGAGTAGTTACTGTGAGAAATTACTCGTACTTTAGGTGTGCTATGACATGGTGTGGGCAATGTTTTACTATGACAGAATTATTAGTAGGAATATAATAGCAGTGATTCGTACTGTAATTATCAGTGTAGAGTAGTTACAGTGGAAAATGTTCTGTTTATGGTTATTTTGATTAACGCTATGTGGTGGAGGAACTGTGGTTAACTGTGTCAGCAGCCTTTACTAAGATCAGTTCTTTAAAGAGGAGGGGACTATTGTTAAACAACTATATCAGTAACATCTACGTCAGAACAGTGTTTTAGTGGTGTTTACAGCAGAAAATTACAATGTCGGTTAGAGAGGAAGATACATTAGTGATGGTTATTATGGTAAAATCTGTCAAAGACTGCTTATTGTAACAATCTGTGTCACTAGGAGTCATTGTATTACATTAAGTCATTAGTAGTTATAATGGACATCTGTGTTAAGTATTAAATTAAGTCATTAGTGATTATTAAAGACATCTGTGTTAAGTGATTGTTACTGTATAAAACTGCTGTTTATTGTAAAATCTTCTATAAATTGTAATTAGTGTGGAAAACTGTGTCCATGGTGGTGATTGTGGAAAGTCGTGATAAAGGTGAAGTTGAAGGTGGCTTTTGATATTGAATGAATAGAAGAGGAATATATCAGCGATTGTCATTGAAGTAAATGTTTGCAGGGTTAATTAGCGCAATCATTGCATTTAAAGCAATTACTGAGGCAAATATGTCAGTGAAGGCTACCATCTAAGTAACCATCACTGGCGGGAAGAGATGAACAGCGTGAGATTAGTAAGTGGAGAAACAGATTATAGAAATAGAAGCATAATTGACAGTGGCAGATTAAAAAAGGGAAAAAAAAATGAGCGGCCACAGCAGAGCTGAAGGAAGACCGAGCAAATCGGTATAGAATGGTAATTTGTCTCCCATGGCTATTTATTCATTGTTACTGCAGCAATGTTTGTCATGTATCTAGCACTAACAGGCAATCTAACGATGATCCACCCACCTTTGTAGTGGAATCAAGAACTACGTTGCTTAATATGGCCTTATATGATTTAACGTTGCTGGATATTATTTGAAAGATATAAGGCTGCTACTTCCTGCGAGCAGGGTACTGGATGATAAGTCCAGAACGTTGAAATATGCTGTACGAATTTCGTGCCAGCTGTATGTATAATTCTGCAAAGTGGCAGAATTTTCAGGAGGCATTCATTAAGATATTCTAAATTCGAATAATTTCTAATCATGCAATGTAAGTTCTCACTTACAACAGTAAATTACTGCGTAGCTAAGTGGTTAAGGTGTTGTTCATGATTATTAATTTGAGGGTTTCATATCTGGTCCGGATGACGTATTGTGTCTTTGAACAACGCACTTCATTTCGCGTCTCTTAATTAATCTAAACTGCACTAAATATCAGCTGTATTAAGAGTGAAACCTACTCTCCCGACTAGATGTCACATCCTGGATGTTTTGCAAAGTGTGATGGTGAGAGGGCAAGAGACTTTCAATGTCTGCTCGCCACTACATATGAGGCTAAAAGAATTTGTAAAATCATGTCACAGGATACTGTATGACGGCTGGTTGTACTGCTGTAAATGGGAGTTTGTGGGTGATGTTGTTGTCGATGGTGATATTTTGTGCCAGGTTAGCCCTAAATGGGAAGACCTATATATATATCAGACATTCCAGCCCTGAACATCTTGTTTTGTTTGTGTGTGTGTATATGTGTGTGTATGTATGTACCTGTGCGCGCGCACGTATGTGTGTATGTGTGTGTGTGTGTGAGAGAGAGAGAGTATGGTTGTTATAGGAAGGACTGCATCGCCCTATATTTCCCACCTATTTGAAGACAGTTGGATGTGATTTGAGGACGATTTAGCTGCTATTTCTAGCGAGAAGGACAATAGCGCAGAATTAGATTCGCTAGATCATGTATTACAGGTAATTACTGAGGTTAATTCAGTTCAGCAGGGATTCGTTTTGCAACTTGTTTTATCGATGTAATTATATTTTATCAATACCGAAGCAGTTGTATAAATCCCAAGTCAACCCTTATCAGACAGATCTATGATCAAAGGTGTTCCAGCCGTGAGCATCCCATCGCTATTCCAAGCATAGAATATCTAGGAATATCTCTCCAATGAATCTTTTCTTTAAGACAATAATGAATGATTTGCTATTTCCAGCTAATCGGAAGATCTCATGAGTCTCCCACGTAATATTCTCCAAATATCTTCGTTGATACACAAGTCTATAAATTTTCCTCTAAAATATTGTGGAAACTGTACATGTGAAGGAGTTATCTTGTATTCTGATATACTGCATAATTTAGTGGAGTATGCTTCGGTGGGCGTAAATGTGGACACTGCATCAGTAAAAGTCATTGGCGCTGTATATGTTTCTGTGGGTGTCATTAATTTACGATGTATCAACGAAGGTTACTAATGTGGTAAATTCATAGGGAGAGTTGTAATTATGGACTGCATGTTCCATAATTATATCAACCGAAGATTTCACTAGGCCAGTAAATTCCTCTGATATTGCATTCCATTCTGTAGATTGACTGTGGAACATTATATCAATGGAAATGACCAGCGTTGTAAGATTATATGAATGGAAATTAGAGGTGCTGTGGGAGTTAGTTTATTGACCACATTTTATTAGTGGAAATTACTACTGTGGTAAATACTTGAGACCTAATTGCGGAATGCTGTATTAGTGGAATATATTGGTGTGGTGAATACTTCATCTGTTGCCATTGAAATTACTGGTGTAGTATTATCATATCAGTGGAAATTATAGGCGTGACAACACTATCAGTGGAAATTACTATTATAAATATTTTGGTAGGTGTCTTTGTGGAACATCTGTCAATGGAAGGTCTAAGTAAGGTAAATATTTTATGGGATGTCTATGTGGATCACTGTGTCAATGGAAGTTACTGGCTGACATTGTGAAACAATCTCAATAGAAATTGGTGCAGTGACAAATCTTTCGGTGGAGATAATAGTGGAACATTGTCTCTGTGGAAATTTGTCACTTTCCATGCATGGCAAAACATACGTTGAATATCATTGTGGAACAATGTATGAAAGTAAGTTGCTGAACTGGTAACGCTACAGAATGGGAGTCGCTGACGTGATAAATACTTCTGTGGGTTTCCATGTGGAACAGGGCATCAGAGGAAGATTTTGGTGGAATAAATACATTAGAAGAAATATACTGAAGTGATGAAATTTTCGGTCGGTGCCATTGGAGAATAATATACCAACAGAAATTTCTGGTGTGGTGACAGTGTATCAGTGGTAGTTGATGATGTGGTATCGTTGTCTGCCGTAGATATTGGCTTGGCAATACTGTATAGCTTTAAGTTAGTTGTGTGACAACGTTTTCAGTGGATATCATGGCTGACACATACGACGAGAATTTACTAGAGTTGTAAGCATTTCATGGGATGTCACTGTGGAACTCTATGTTTGTGGAATTTACTGGTGTGATAACTCCTTCAGTGGTTGTCATTGAGAAATGCAATCAATAGAATGTAAACATGATAACGGTACTCGGTGGATGTAATTGTGGAGCACTATATCAATTTCAGTTAAACGTGTGGAAAATCTTTCGCTGAATGTCATTGTGGAACATTGTATTAATGGAAGTTTTCAGTGTGATAACACAGTACAAGAAGTCACAGGTCTGATCTATTCTTTTGTAGATCTCACTACGGAATACTGTATTAATTGACGTTAAACGTGTGGCAAATGACCCAGAGAAGATTTTGCCGAGATAAATCCTTCGGTAGATATCATTGTGGAACACTGCATCTGTAGAGGTTACTGATATAATTCTTTCATTTGATGCCATTGTGGAATACTATACTATGTGTATATATTGATATGATAATTTTTAAAGTGGATTTCATCATGGAAAATTGCAGCAATGCAAGTTTCCATTGTGATAATTCCCTCGGAAGATGCTAATTGTGGAAAACTATCTGTAGAATTTTGTTGTTGCTAACTCATTTAGTGGATATATTTATGAGATATGATTTCAGTGGAAGTTACTGATGGGAAAATACTTCAATGAATGCAATTGTAGAGAACTGTAGCAGTGGAGGTTTTGATGTGATAAATCGTTTAACGGATATTATTGCAGAACAGTGTGTCCATGTTTACATTATATCAATGGTAGTTAATGGTGTGATAACTTCTTCGGCAGGCACCATATTGGAACGTTGTATTGATGGAATTTAGTTGATCGGCAAATCGTTCACCAGATGTAATTGCTGAATCCTCCATCAGAGGAAGCTTATGGTGTGGTAAATCCTTCATTGGTGAGTCGTTACAGAACAAAGTGTCAGTGAAACTTACTTTCATAAATGATTGGAGAATCGTAATAAAAGATGCCATTATTATTCTGAGTCGATTGAATAAGTATCAGACCAACACTGGGGTCGATATAATCGATTAACCTCCTCCCCCACAGTTTCAGACCTAATGCCTGTTTTAGAAAGAATTATTATTTATATTTCATATATCTCCAACAGATTAGATTGTTGGAAACAATTCCTAACATTGGATAACAACAAAAAACCTCAGATGACAAGAAATTTCCTACGTATCCTGTCTCTAATAATACTGGCTCTGAAGCTGCACTAAGATTTCCTCTATTCATCTGTCCAAATTTTTAGGAATAGTTCCTAATAAATTTATAACTATAGGGATATATTCTACACTTTCTATAGCCTCTGTAACTCAATTGCTAGGTCCTTATACTAGGTCTTATTTTGTCTATACTTTTCATATTGCTAATCATTTGAGACTGTAAAATAAATTCCTTGGAACTTTCTATCCTTTTTGTCTAATACTACTAATTCAGGCCTCCTAGCTTCTGTTACTCTGTCCCTCTCAATGTTAAAGTCCCACAACGTCTTATGTTTTTTACTTTCTAGGACTTTATTAGGGTCATGCTCATACCACTTAACAGTGTGGTTAAATCCGGGCTCTCTACATAACTCCCAATGGAGTTTTCTCCGTAGATTGTCGTGCCTTTTCTTGTATTCGTGTATTCTTTGTGCCAGTATACTACATTCACTAACTATATGAATAACATTTCCCTCTTTTTATTTACATAGCCGACATCAGGAATCAGCCTGAGATTTTTCTATCGTGACTTTTATCCAGTTAGTCCTCAGTGCCTGATCCTGTGCTGCTACTAACAAACTATCTGTCTCCTTTTCAGCCTTCTTTTCTGAAACGGCAACCATGTCTCACTATTATTATTTTCTGTCACTATCTCTGGAAATATACCGTGCAAAGCCTTTTTCTTGCCATCAGATAATCTTTCTTCTTTCTCCTGGTCTTTAACTTCAATTTTTTCGTTTCCCTATCTCCTACCGTTCCTATTGCAGCTCTTAATAAACTTTCTTCACAGTTACCTACATAGGCGCAGGAGTGGATGTGTGCTACGTAGCTTGCTTACCAACCACAGGATTCCGGGTTCAGTCCCGCTGCGTAGCACCTTGGACAAGTATCTTCTACTATAGCCTCGAGCTGACCAAAGCCTTGTGAGGGGATTTAGTTGATGACTGTTCCCCAGGGCTCCGAAAATTATTGGTACTACTACCACCTTTTTCATCGACCACAACTGCTTAACCTCCCAAGCTAACCTGTCATATCTATCGACTTTTCTTTCTTCCTTATCGCATACCTTGTTGTCAGCTGGGCATGTTATATCTATGATCCAGCATAGTTTGCTTTCTTTTCCTTCTTCCTTATCGCATGCCTTGTTGTCAACTGGGCATGCTATATCTATGATGCAGTATTATTATTATTATTATTATTATTATTTTTATTATTCAGTAGTCTTATTTTTATCACGTGCTTTCATTGCACTACTGAGCGCAGCTGTGTATATTGAAAGTCTTTTACGTAAGATGTGTGCAGTGCCTAATAGAACTATTTTCTGTATGTTATATATATTTGTTAGTCCTGGTGTCTTTGTTATGTATTTGTCTGAAAACTTTTTATCATACCTAATGCGTCTAATATAGAAAATATTTCTGTTTTTAGATTTCACATTCGAGTTGCCTCTGTTTCTAGGTCTTTGTATTTTGAAAGTTTCTCCATTTCTTTTAGAGAAACGTTGTCATCTCTTGGTATTGATACATCGATTAGAAAGCATTTTTACCTTGGAGATCTCGGACAACTATACCTGACCTATTGCCTTCAATTTCTCTGTGTTTTGGCATATCCCATAGTATGGTTGCTCTCTCATTTTTGTGACCTTTTCTGACGTGTGTCTATACGATCTTTTTTCTGTTGTTATTTCAGTGTTGGCATAGCTTCTAGTATATATAGACCCCAACTCTGTCGTGTCTGTGAATATATTCCTTCTTAGCCAGGACTGGGCAGCCAGTGACAATATGATTTATTGTTTCTTGTCAATTTCCACATATTCTGAAGTTACTTGTGCTTCTTTTCATTATATGGTTTTGGCAATTTCTGGTGGGGAGGGTTTGGTCTTGTGCTGCGATTAAAATCCTTTAGTTTCCTCTTTGAATCCTGAGCTTCTCAGCCATTGTTGGGATTTTGCTTTGTCTATTTCTTTTGCGTTTAGCTTAACTCAGTATTTGCCATGAAACGGCTTTTCTTGCCATCGTTTTATCGTGATCCATTGCTGTTCCAGTTCTAGTTTTTATTTCAGCAGTTTTACAGCTTTTATTATTATTATTATTGTTGTTATTGTTATTATTATTATTATCATTGTTATTATTATTAATATTATTATTATTATTATTATTATTGTTATTATTATTATTGTTATTATTATTATTATTCTTATTATTATTATTATTGTTATTATTATTATTATTATTATTATTATTATTATTATTATTATTAGTAGTAGTAGTAGTAGTAGTAGTAGTAGTAGTAGTAGTAGTAGTAGTAGTAGTAGTAGTAGTAGTAGTAGTAGAATTATTACATTCTCTTATAGTTAGTAATGGATGTTATCTTCAGGTTCGGTGACAATTCTTAAATCTCCAGAATCTTTCGATTCGTACGTAATACAGGGCTGCACTTTCCTGTATCAGTTCCAGTATCCTTCAGCATCTTTGGTAGCACATAGAAATAATTGTCTGTGACCTTATTCTTTGTTTTGCGTTTGCCCTGTACAATCATAACTAGTCTTCTTGATTCAAGAATATGGTTAGTCTTTATGGGGAAATCCCATAAATTTCTCTAATTCTTATTCCACCTCACAGCCTCTGACTCGTATTCATACCGCTGTTCTGTTACTTAGAATCTACACACTCGCCCAACATCTCAATACACTGTCATACCTCCCTGCCATGCTAACGCTTATAATATTTTAGTGCTAGGCATTACATTCACTGAAGGTATGTTTCATACTCTCATCTGCTTCTCACAGATTCTGCACTTGTTCTCTGACTATTTTATCTCAATCTTTGCTTTTATCAAATTCATTGAAATGGCGTGTTCGTGAGTGGCAATAATTAGCGCTTCGGTGTCTCGTTTCAGATTTCCATCCTATTGCAAACTTTTATCAGTATATCTGCCTCATTTTCTTTTTATGTGTGACCAGGCATTGATCCGTACAGCTATAATCAAAGTACCCACTTCTGCTTTAAGCCCAATGTTTTTGAATCTTTGCTAGCGTTTTACTCTGTGTACATAACTTTGTGATATTTTTGTCATTATGTTGGTCAAATTTTGCCTTGTAATTTTTAACATTTTCTGCTGTTCTGATCTGACTCTCTTTACTTTACTTAGGGATAATTCTAGATTGTAATTTTAATTCACATATACAGAGAAAACTGTCTTTCCTTTGTGTTTCCTTATTGCTATAACCAATTTTCATATGCTTATTTCTAAATATTTTCTCCAGTCCTACAATTGTTATTTTGCCTCAGTTTTTTATTCTTAAACATCTTCATCCTCCCTGTGTGCAAGATAATTATATTATATCTATATCAGAGTCGTTGGTGGTGGTTTCGAAATATAGTAGTTAGTATTCTAATTCCTCCTTTATAAGTTCTTCAGTTCACTACCAAAATTTGTTGCTGAAACTATTACTGAAATGGCTAGTGTATTCGAACCTAGATTGAATTCTGTTTTAGTGTCAGCTTGACTCTTCTGTAGCATAGTTTTCCAAAATTTCGCATTCGTTTGTGTATCATATCAGTTTCGTCTTCTTCTAGATATTTTTTATGTAACCTTCATGTTTTATTCTCTAATTTCTGTGCATGTATTTAATTTAGTTTAGATATAGACACTGGAACCAGATAATTTAACCAGAGATCCCCTTGCAAATACTGGTTTTCGTATTTCCCACTCAACACTTTTCTCGCCAAAGAATTACACACTTGTTTTTATGACCTAGCTGTCTTCTTCAACAATTTCAAATAGATGTTTTTTTTTTATATATATAAGTTAAGAAATTATTTACGGGGTTTTTCATCTCCTGAGTTCAAACCACACAACGAATAGCTTTGTTTTTTTTTTTATCTCTTCTGGTCAATAAAATAAAGTGCTAATCCTGTACTGGGGTGGATAGTATCAACTTACCTCCTCTGCCGGAAAGTAATTAGCTATTATGGGAGTGGATGAGTCGATTGCATCTACCCCACTATTTCACTGGTACTTAATTTATCAACCCCGAAAGGATGAAAAACAAAGTCGATCAGACGAAATATCGCTAAGCATGTCGTCCTGCGCGCTATCGATTCTGCCAACGCTAACGTCTTTTCAAATTGGCAAGACGTCTTTTCAAATCGTTAAGTTTGTTTGTTTCAACTATGAATCAAATCTACTTTCAAAACTATTTATTTTGTGATGTTACAAAACTGGCCAGTATCCCTAGAAATTGGTCAGTTCCGTTCTATTCTTATTGCTCACCGGGGTGGAATTTGTTAATCCTTATTTTTTCTTCAACTTGAACATTTAAAAAAAAATCAAAACATGGCCTCGAAATCTTTCACAGGGTGCGAGTAGGGTAACTGTTTTCACGTCCTCCCCATCACTTTAACAGTGACTTTAAACCAAAGCAATCAGTACTAATATCAATATGATAAGCGGAGGTGATTAAAGCAACAATGGCAATGAAAATGATAGAATGGACGGTGACAGCCAAACCACTGTCGCCATAACAGCCATAAAAACAAACAGGAAAGAATTAACGAATAACATACATCATTTCACAAGCATTACACACAAGCACTGCATAGCGCTAACAAATAACATAACCTCACGCGTATCAATCCTAAAAGCGATTAAAGAAACTTACAAAAATCTAAAAATAAGATATTCCGAAGGAATGGAAGTTATCCGAACTTGGCTAGTGGAAACACCTTCAAATAATCGGAACGAAAGGACAAATCACTGGTCCTTCCATGAGAATAAGGTAAGTGGTCCTTCACATTTCACTCCATTCATAACATGGTTTTATTCAGAAGAGGCTGTGTGAATATACGTGACCTGGGTCCACTTTAGAAGCAAATCCTTCAGCTCAACTCTTGTAGTTAATAAAAGCATTATTATTGTTATTACTACTACTACTACTACTACTACTACTACTACTACTACACTACTACTACTACTACTACTACTACTACTACTGCTGCTGCTGATGATGATGATGATGATGATGATGATGATGATGATGCTGCTACTACTACTACTACTACTAAGGCGGCGAGCTGGCAGAATCGTTAGCGCGCAGGACGAAACTGTTTAGCGTTATTTCGTCTGGTCGACTTTGCTTTTCATCCTTTCGGGGTCGATAAATTAAGTACCAGTGAAACACCGGGGTCGATGTAATCGACTCATCCACTCCCACAAAATTGCTGCCCTTGTGGCAAAATTTGAAACTATTATTATTATTATTGTTGTTGTTGTTGTTGCTGTTATCAACCGTCGGAAATTGTCCGACATGGTATATTTGGGTTCTTTACGATCTGAAATCGAATCATGCCGAAGCCAACTTTGCATTTCATTCCTCCATAGTCGAGATAGTAAAGTAGCGGTCAGTCACTTGGATAGAGGGTAACGACTAACTGACTCCCTTCCAAATTTCTGGCTTTATGTCTAAACTAGCAGTATCGTCCGGCGTTGCTCGGGTTTGTTTCAACCCTTTAGAATTGGAATTTTTGAAAAGTAAAAATTTTGCATTATGTAGCTTGTTATTCTCTTTAAGTGAACATTTTTCTGGTTGAAATACACCGAAAAATGGCGACACAGCGGTCAAAAAATCGTAAAAAATAGAGATTTTCATAGAAAAAAGCACCTTTTTGATGTAAATAATTTTTGGTGTCAACATGGTCCAATTTGAATTTTTTCTTCTAAGGAAGGAAGAGCGAGCCTTCTTCTATCATACTTTCAATTTTGGTCAACTTGCACCGCAGGGTCTCGGAGGAGATAATGTTAGTTGAAGGCTACCAAACCTGCCATACACAGACAACTTCAGCTTTATATAGAGAGAGATTAGAAACAGTCATTTATGTTGATGAGCTGTTTGAACCGTTGGCTTGTTAAATATACAATGATTTGCGATATTCCTTCTTGCTATTTATTACGTTCTGTCATCGAATGCCAGCGACGTCAACTTTTCTTTTTTATATCTCCAGGATCGATTGGATAAAATATCAGTTAAACACTGGAGTCGATGGAAATGATTAGACCTCTCAAAATTGCTGGCCTAGAATCTTCAGAGCGCCGGAAAAGTGCCTGCGGTGTTTGTTCCGGTTCTCTATGTTCTAAGTTCTTGACACGTCGGAATAAAGTTTAGCTTTCATTTCTTCGGGGCGGATTAAAATGAGTACTTGTTAAGGACTTATCTCTGATTTCTGATTTTGTACTTATATCAATAACAATTTTATTAGTGAGAGTAGTGTGAAGGCGCATGGCTTAGTGGTTAGAGCGTAGGGCTTACAATCGTGAGTTCGATTCCCGGACCGGGCTGCGTATTGTGTTCTTGAGTAAGACACTTTATTTCACATTGCTCCAGTAGAAATGTGTTGTGACGTCACTGATGCCAGGTTGTATTGGCCCTTGCCTTTCCCTTGGATAACATCAGTGGTGTGGAGAGGAGACGCTGACATGCCTGGGCGACTGCTAGCCTTCTTGCCCTGACTTGTGCCTCGGAGAATAACATTCTAGGTGCAATCCCATGGTCATCCATGACCGAAGGGGGTTTCCTCCTCAGTGATAGTAGTATTACTGATAGCATAATTATTCAGAGCAAGAGCAGCAGCAGCGGTGGTAGTAGTAGTAGTAATAGTAGTAGTAGTAGTAGCAGCAGTGGTGGTGTTTTTAATGTTTGTAGTAAAAGAAAGGTAAAACATTTCGAATGATATAATCAATTACTCAGATATGGTAGACAGATTAGACGTTAGGGCCTAACTAGTTATTTTATAAAAAGGTAGCACGATGCTATTATTGTTGTTGTTTTTGTTTTTATTTTTTCTTCTTCGTTGATTACTGATCTGATTTATGAGCTGCCTACGTCATTATCTGTAACTTGTAATTTATGAAATGCGTCTCATGTCACTGCATATAAATATGCTTTATATGCAATGGTCGTGCATGAATTTATATGCTAACACAACCCACTTTAGTTTGTGGGTTGGCTTGTGTACTTGTGTGTGTGCTTGTGTGTGTGTGTGTGTGTGTGTGTTGATTTTAATCTTTACTTCAATCAATATTAATATTGATAATCGTTTTCAAAACGTGTTTTATGGGAATGGAAAAATTTCGAGTCCCGGTTATCGCGTACACATCTTAGGACAAGGTTAATTTCTTGATAGAGAAAATTTCGGCTGGCACACCATATTTGAACTCAGAAGAGTATGAACACACCAAGTTAGCTAATCCTACCCGTTATAGTCCCATAGCCTGAAATTTTAGCAGAGTGAAAGTTGATTACATCAACCTTAATGCTTATCTAGTACTTATTTTATCGACCCCAAAAGGGTGAAAGGCAAAGTCAGCCTTTCATCGGCGGAATTTTAACTCAGATCATAAAGGCAGACAGAATACCACTAAGTATTTGTCCTGTGTGCTATGAATCAAATTAAATAATCGTTTCTATAGTAGGGACAAGGCCTGAAATTTTAAGGTAGGGTGCTAATCAATTACATCGACCCCAGTGCTCAACCGAGATTGAATTAAAGGCAAAGTTGACCACTGACCCATAACATAAAGACAAAAGAAATGCCACAAAGCGTTTTGTCCAGTGTACTGTAGCAGCTTTCCGTCTTGTACCAAATTAAATTATGGAAACTATTTATTCTAGCTCTCTTCCATTGCAACCAATCATATACTCCCATTTATATAGCAAGAATGGTTTCTGATTTTAAGGCAGCGAGCTAGCAGAAGGGTTAGCACGCCGGGCGAAATGCCTAGCGGTATTTCGTCTGCCACTACGTTCTGAGTTCAAATTCTGCCGAGGTCAACTTTGCCTTTCATCCTTTCGGGATCGATTAAATAAGTACCAGTTACGCACTGGGGTCGATATAATCGACTTAATCCGTTTGTCTGTCCTTGTTTGTCTCCTCTGTGTGTAGCTCCTTGTGGGTAGTAAAGAAATAAATAAAGAAATAAGAATAGTTTCTGATTTAGGCACAAGGTCGATAATTTTGAGGAGTTCGATGAAACGATTCCATCGACACCAATACATAACTGGTATTACATTATTTTAATCGATTACAATAGGATGACTGGCAAAGTTGACCACAGCGACATTTGAACTCAGAAAGTATGTAGCCGGAACAAATAGGGCAAGGAATTATTTTCCGACGCTCCAATGGTTCCTGGTTTAGGCAAAAAGCTAATAATTTTTGAGGTCAGGGTGTCAGCCTATTCCAATGACTTCAGTACTCCAGCGGATACATTATTTTATCAATCCCAAAAGTACAGCAGAAAAAGTTGACCACAGCAGTGTCTGAATATAGACCGTATACAAGCGAAAGAAATGTCGCAAGGCATTTTTCCTCTGCTCTAATGATACTACCAACCCACTATTATCCTTTATACTTGACCTGCGATTTTGTTGCAGCTAGATTTCCCTTGATTAACAACCGGCTGCCTTAAACAGATGATATCTGAGGCCATGTTTGATATTGAAGAATTGGAAGCAAACAACAGGGAGGTCATCGTTGGAATGAATGTGATTCAAAGTATTTTGAATCAGCGATGATTTCGAACTAAACAACAATACACGCTAATAAGAAGTCAAGTTACTTTATCGGACATGGAAGCATTTACGATTTAGCCCGCATGTAAGGTATCGATGCAGAAGTAAGAAAGCAAATGGCAAAAAAAAATTCAGTACAACTTGTGAGATTTAATATAATAGTCAACATAATGAATTGCTAAAAGTGTGCTACATGGTCATTCGACATGCTTGAAACAACAGTTAAATCTTCTCCAAATTACACCATGCCGTTTTCAAAAAAAGAAAAATCGAAAGATAAGACATTGAATTATTTTCTTTCATATATACCGGGAGGTTATAGATTCTGCGGGTTTTATAACAGATTTGCTTGATAACATTGTACGAGTAATATCAACAAAAACATGTTATAGATTACTTAGATTTGTTTATATTTATAGATTCACGACCATGCATTGTTTTATTAAAGGTGTGCCTTACATAACATGAAATTATCCAATAAACGATGCTTCGGCAATATATATAAACATTCACATACATGTATGTATGAATCTCGCTCTTTTACACTCTCCTTCTCTTTCTCTTTCGATCTATCAATCTATCTATCTATCTATCTATCTATCTACTATCTATCTATCTATCTATCTATCTGTGTGCAGATAGATATCTATATATATACATATAGATATCTATATATATATATATATTTATATATATATATATATAAATATATGAAAGAATGGAGCTGAACGACGAATTAACAAAAATCCTTTATTTTCGACGTATGTTTCGAAGGCTGCATATTCCTAATTGCGAAGGAATACGGAGTACATTATGCCGCTTTCTCATCAGGAAAAGCAAGGAACTTGTGTCAACATCAAAATGCACAAAAAACTTTTAGATGATTGCTCACACGGAGCCCATAGCGATAATGAGTGTCTCTTTAAAATGTTCCTTTATAAGGAGTGACGTCAAAGTGGTTCTAAAGGTTCAAAGGTTCAAACGAAGTTGGAGGAGAGAGGCATAAGAATAGGAAGGTGAAAGGGTGCAGGTCATATGAATGGTGGATTTTGTTAATTTCTTTTGTGAATGAGTGCCTGTGCGTGTGACTGTATATAACTGCATTAATGTGTGTGTGTGTATGTGTATGCGTGATTGTGTATGTGGATGGGTAGATGTCAGAAAACAGACAGTGGTGAGGTGAGAGGTTTGTGTCTGTGTGTTTGATTGTGCTTACTATATAAAGAGGGAAATAGAGAGAGAAAGAGAGAGAAAGAGGAGGGCGAGGTAGAGGGACTAAAGCAACAACCTCACTGGATTGGGTAGTAGTTCTTTGAAATTATAAAAAAAAAATTTATGACTATGGGGTGACATATATAAGAAAAGAAGTTATATTAATTAAAATTCAAGGGGTTATATCTATATTAATCATTATTCATATGAGTGAAAGGTGTGTTTTTGTCAGTGCATGCACCTGTATGACCTCTCGATGATTGTATTTGCGCAATATTTTACCAAAAAGGAAAACTATAATTGCCAGTAAATATGTCTAGGGTGTGAGAAACGCCTACATTGCTAGAAATAAGAACCATATTGCTGGAATATATTCAAAGAACATAATTATATACATATATGCTGACAAGAACCCGAAAACACCGGTCGAGAATAAATACCCTCCTCACGAAGCAAGCTTGGTGGGATTGCCAGTTTAGTCGCCGACGTCCCGACCATGCAACAAGTTGTACTGGGTTACATGTTACCAGTAGCACTCGAAAGTGACCTGACATAATACATATATATATATATATATATATATATATATATACACACACACAAACACATACATGTATATGATGTATGTATGTCTGCATTTACTCCTTCTCTCTCTCTCTCTCACACACACACACACATATATATGGTGTTGCACTCACGATCGCAAGATCTCTATTTCGATTCTTGAAGCGGGCGATGCTTGAGCTCTTGAGCAAAATATTTCATTTCAAGTTGTTCCAGCCACTCAGCTGCAAAAGAGCAGTCCTGCGACGGAGTGGCTTACCATGTTCATGTATGTTGTGATCCCGGTCTCTTACACGCCATCGAAAACAGATAATCTGCGTGTGAATCACAGGACTGGAGACGCCAATATCATATTATTATATAAGTTAGAAACCTTCACTGTGAGTGTGATACGGATGTACACCCATTCTTTTTGTGCTAATAGTATGCAGAAAGATTGAGAGTCTCCTAATAGACCGTTTTATAGTTTGTACACTGCTTCTCAGAGAAGACGTATCTGCCATTCTTTTATCGAATTAGTATCAGAGGATAGCTACAATATAAAGCCGTCTTCAATTACGCCAGCCCATCAGAGCCTTATTAGCAAATTTGCATATTTTATGGGTCTTTATGAATAAAATACAATATCGATTTTATACACAAAACAGCGTAAATCAGAAGTACTTAAATTTATTTAGATAATAGATATCCCCACTATGGATAAATGGTTGAGTAATAATAATAAAAGAAGTGAAATATAATCTATGCGTGTATATATTATTGGCATAGTGACATCTGCGAGATGCAAGAAAATATAAATATTAGATTTGCGCCTTGTGTTGCAAATGGATACTGCCCATAAAGTGCTTAAGGCGGTGCTCCAGTATGACTGAAACAAGTAAAAGAAAAGAATGGAAGAAAGAATGCAATATCCACAGTTGAACCCCTGTTTTAAATCAGAGATACATTGCTACCATCAGCATGGTGGTGGAAGCACTCCGTCGGTTACGACGACGAGGGTTCCGGTTGATCAGATCAACGGAACAGCCTGCTCGTGAAATTAACGTGTAAGTGGCTGAGCACTCCACAAACACGTGTACCCTTAACGTAGTTCTCGGGGATATTCAGCGTGACACAGAGAGTGACAAGGCCGGCCCTTTGAAATACAGGTACAACAGAAACAGGAAGTAAGAGTGAGAGAAAGTTGTGGTGAAAGAGTACAGCAGGGATCACCACCATCCCTGCCGGAGCCTCGTGGAGCTTTTAGGTGTTTTCGCTCAATAAACACTCACAACGCCCGGTCTGGGAATCGAAACCGCTATCCTACGACCGCGAGTCCGCTGCCCTAACCACTGGGCCATTGCGCCTCCACCATCAGCATGGTACCGTGCTGAAAAGCATATTGCCCGACACAAAATTTGTCACCCAATCCAGCATTAATTGCAGCAGCTTCATATCAATTTGATATAAAACACGAATCAGCTATTTATGAAACCATGTGATCTACATACACTTATGCGCAGAAGCACGCAGAAGATATACCTGCGTGACATCTTGGGCAAGTGTCTTCTGCTATAGCCCCGGACCGACCAATGCCTTGTGAGTGGATTTGAAAGACGGAAACTGAAAGAAGCATGTCGTATATATGTATATATGTGTGTGTGTGTGTGTGTGTGTGTGTTTGTGTGTCTTTGTTTGTCCCCCTAGCATTGCTTGACAACCGATGCTGGTGTGTTTACGTTCCCGTCACTTAGCGGTTCGGCAAAAGAGAACGATAGAATAAGTACTGGGCTTACAAAGAATAAGTCCCTGGGGCGATTTGCTCGACTAAAGGCGGTGCTCCAGTATGGCCGCGGTCAAATGACTGAAACAAATAAAAGAGTAAAAGAGTAAAGTGTATACATCCACTGCCACTCTTTCTCTCTCACTCTCTCTCCCTTACCTTTAGTCATCCTCTCATTCTCATTCTCCCTCTCTCTTTCTCTGTGTCCCCCCTCTACCTCTCGTGTATATAACACGATTGAAATTTGTATTTCTTATTCGTTAAGCCATGTGTTATTACTCTAAATTCTTTTGACGAAGCGAAGACGTACAGTTGGACTACGTCTTGAGTGTTTATGCGATTGTATAGGTCGGTTTTCATTCTTCTGTGCAACTGTGGAAGCTAGTACACTTGTCTCTTTGTTATTGTTGTTTTCTTTCAGGAAAGAAGTGCAGTACTTATGTACTTTTACCGTCCTAGACAAGCACCTTTCCTTGTAGCGGTCCCGAAACACAGAAAGGCAACGTTAACCTCGGCAGGCAAGATCTGAACTCAGATTACCGAATGTCTGAGTAAATATTGCGGAGCATTATCTCCGACGGTCCACGAGAAAGAAATTATATTTCAATAAATGTAAAATAATTTAAGCAGTTGCAACTAGGATATATATGCATATATATATATATATATATATATATATATACACAAATGTATGCGTAGATACATACACGTATAAGCATAATGCACACAAATGTATGCGTATATACATACACGTATATACATAATGCACACATAAACAAGATTCATCATATATTCTTTTCTACTCTAGGCACAAGGCTCGAAATTTTGGAGCAGGGGGGGGGGGGCTAGTCGATTAGATCGACCGCAGTACGCAACTGGTATTTAATTTATCGAAACAGAAAGGATGAAAGGCTAAGTCGACCGCAGCGGAATTTGAACTCAGAACGTAAAGACAGACGAATACTGCTAACCATTTCGCCCAGCCAGCTAACGTTTCTTATTTCTTTATTGCCCACAAGGGGTTAAACATAGAGGAGACAGACAAGGACAAACAATGGGATTAAATTATTTAGATCGACGCCAGATGAAAGGCAAAGTCGACCTCGGCGGAATTTGAACTCAGAACGTAACGGCAGACGAAATACATATTTCCTTACTACCCACAGGGGGCTAAACACAGAGGGGACAAACAAGGACAGACAAACGAATTAAGTCGATTACATCGGCCCCAGTGCGTAACTGGTACTTCTTTAATCGACCCCGAAAGGATAAAAGGCAAAGTCGACTTCGGCGGAATTTGAACTCACAACGTAACGACAGACGAAATACCGCTAAGCATTTCGCCCAGTGTGCTAACGTTTCTGCCAGTTCGTCGCCTAAGATTCATCATGCATTGGAACAGATTATGTGGCACATTGTAGGATCATGTTGTGAATAAAAACACGCATTGGTTGAACTTCATTTACTCATTACCAATTAAAAAATTAATTAATTAATTGGCTTGTCAAAATGTTTCACACCATAACTGTAGCTGTTCAATCACTTGCCCTTAGAACTTACATCTTTCAGTGTCTGGTATTTGTGCGTATTTAAGGATAAATATATGTGCTTGTGTTAGGTTGTCCCTGTGTGTGAGTGTGTACAAATGCGATTGGGCTGATGTACTGAGAATGGCTAAGCTGGTGTAAGTTCATGTGTACACGTGCTAATGTAAGTGCATTTGCTTTTTATTTTTGCTTTCACTTTTGTCACACATTTATTAAGACACCCAATCTGACACACAGATATAAACTTACACACACATACACACATACAAATATGTTTACACTTACCTTGGTATGTAGGCATGTTAGTAAATTTCTATTGATATATACATATACATACACACACACATATGTATGTATATATATATATATATTATAT
Source organism: Octopus sinensis (assembly GCF_006345805.1). Classification (NCBI taxonomy): domain Eukaryota; kingdom Metazoa; phylum Mollusca; class Cephalopoda; order Octopoda; family Octopodidae; genus Octopus; species Octopus sinensis. The sequence goes on along the minus strand of NC_043001.1, from coordinate 32,296,913 downwards.
ATATATATATATATATATATATATATATATATAACATGAGTCGCCATTATAGATCGTTAGCCACTACACACATTTTTTTCTCTCCTTGTTTTTTTTTTTCTGTGTCCCTTTCTGCAGAAGAGCGTAGGCTCGAAACGTAAAAGACTTTTTCTATTCCTGAGCGTTATTCTAAAACAACAGATGTATTAGTATAACGCTCAGGAATAGAAAAAGTCTTTTACGTTTCGAGCCTACGCTCTTCTGCCGAAAGGGACACAGAAAAAAAAACAAGGAGAGAAAAAATTGTGCGTAGTGGCTAACGATCTATAATGGCGACTCATATATATATATATATATATATATATATATATATATATATATATATTATTTTCTTGGGAAAATATTAAAAAGTTTAACAAGTTCATTTATGTATATATATATATATACATATATATATACATACATATATGCACATAAGCATATATATGTAAGTATGTAAGTATACGTATATACTTATATGTGTGTTTGCGTGTATGTATAATGCTATGGATGGTTTTTGCTTTATTGCTTTTTTCGATAGGTGATAGGGCTTGGTCTGTTATAAATGTCATTGCAATTTGTTTTTATGTTCATCTAATATTCACTTATTTAAGCATGCGCTCATGTGCCCTCCAGCTACGTATGCAAATATGCATTTTTGTTTTCTCCGTACACGCGCATCCACAAAACCCACATATATAAAAACGTACGCGTTGTGGCGCTCACGGACTATACACTCGTAGACACAGACACACACTCGCACATAGATTCTTGGACATACACACACACATACACATATATAAATATGTATGTATGTATGTATGTATGTATGTATGTATGTATGTATGTATGTATGTATGTATGTATTTATGTATGTATGTATGTATTAGTTTTGGGATCTTTTCTGTTTGAATGTCAGTTTTTAACATAATTTCTAGGTAACTAAAAAATTTCAAACTTCGTATACCGGTAGAATGTGTTTATAAAACATCTTTTTCTCTTGGCTTTATTGAGAAAATTCTATAGTTTGTAAGATATTTGTTGTATTTTTTCTTCAATTTCTGCAATTTCAACCAATCACTGACTTCTATTGAGGTAAAAAAATATTCTGTGCCGTATGAATATGTCCCTCGTTTAAGAAACATATTGGGTTTATTTACATTTGTGAAGAAAAAAGATACCCTTCCCCAACCCCTAACCCTAACCCTAACCGTAACTAACCCCAACTAACCCTAACCCTAAAACAGATTGAAATGCAATAGATCGATACTAGGGTCATAATTATGGGTGACAATTTCATATGACACTGCTAGAATAACTGCCGTTCAAACCGAAAAGATCCGAGTTTTGTAAAAATAAAGGCGATCCAATATGGTTACTTATACGATCCCGATGTATGCATTGAACAAAATATATCAATCACCAAAAGTTAAAGACATGGGATATAATGAGAAAGATATCCCGTCAAACTACATGGAATAGGGAAAATAAACTGAAACCAGCTCTAGAATCAAAGATATATAGTGGAGAGATTTAGATTTAGGAAAAGATTTGATAAGATATTAAAATTACACACTGGAGACAATATACAACACGTAAGACAATATGCTCACACAGACGCTCACGAACCCGTAAACATATCTATGTGTATACATATATGTAGATAATTTAGATATATATATATCCATAATTATATAGTTATATTGATATAAATTTGGTTATATGAATATATGTAATTAGACAAATATATAATATTTACATATATATATATATATATATATATATATATATATGCGTGTGTGCGTGTGTGTGTATGTATGTATGTATGTATGTATGTATGTATGTATGTATGTATATAAATATGTATATAATTAAGAGAAATGACGTCTATTACGCAATCCAATAGTAAAAGGCATTATTTACACCATATTGAATAATAAATATTATTTAAGAAAATCACTAAATTAAATAAACATGTAATAATAAACATAGATATGTATTTTATATGTATATATATAAATATATATATATGAAAAAAGAAAAAGAATGATTTCTCTCGTAGTTCTAACCAGTTTAATTTATTATTATTTTAATTTTCTAATAATATGAATGTTAATTCAAAGATCTAATAAGTTCATCGTTAAATTGGATGTGGAAAATTTTTTTTTATTTCTTGTTAACTTCTTTGAAGAACTTTCTCGCATTCGTTGTCGAACAGATCTGAGTGTTTGGAGTTTTATGAGTTTATATATGAGATTTGGGTGTGTTTGAGGTGGAGTGTTTGGGTGTAGTTGGTAATCAGTGAGGAATGGAAAGGCTGTTGATAAATGAATGGTCAACTCAAGATACTAGATTGGGATGGAGCTGGCAGGTGGTGGGGTGTTCAAGGAGTATTTTTTTAAGCTATTTGTATAGTTGACCTATATATATATATATATATATACGAAAAATAGCAGTTGAAAATTCACTGAGAAGAGTTAAAATATTTTTACTATTATACTCAGACATAACCGGTTTCAGTTTGCACTGATTTTCAAAAATTTGCAATAGAAAGACCTACCAATATAACGCAGCTGGTGTATTAAGCTTACCTTATTTTCATAATTAGTTCATGGATCAAATTAGTGTGTTTTGAATAGCCGAACCGCTAAGTTACTGGGACCTAAACACACCAGCATCGGTTGTCAGTCGATAGTAGAGAGACAAACATAGAGACACAAACATATATATATATATGTATGTATGTATATGTTCCGTCTACCAAATCCATTCACAAGGCTTTGGTCTGCTCGAGGCTATAGTAGAAGACACTCGCCCAAGGTGCCACGCAGTGGGACTGAACCCAGAACTATGGGGTTGCTAAGAAACCTGCTTACCACACAGCCACGCTTGAGCCTATATATATTTTTAACAAATATAAATCAGGAGTAAAAGCAACAAGTGCTCATACTGATAGGCACGTGATCAACACTGGTAGTTAAACTTTGTCCGGAATATTGAACATGAATTTTACTAGAACTGACAGTGCCATGGGAAGAGAACATCGGCAATGTAGAGGAACAAAAGGAGAAGAAGTACGAAAAACTAATCGAAGAGTGCAGAGAACAGGGATGGAATGTCGAGTATTACCACCTGGCAGTGGGGGCTAGAGGTTTCATTGAAAGAAAAATGACAACGCTATTCAAAATAAGATTTGTTTTTTCTAGCTCCGAGCTGCGAAAACTAATAAGGAGAGTACAGGAGGCAATCGAAAAAGACAGTTTCTATATATGGCTGAAGCGGGAAGACCAAAAATGGCTTGAAAGTCATAACATGCCGGCGGGAAATAACATCACTAGGTGAGACAAGCTGACACTGAATTAGCTTCGCTGACTGACAGGTGACAGTCGTTTAAAGAATACGTGGGCTAAAACTACGCGCCTTCATTGGTCAGTTAAAGTTGAGAGCGGTCCACGTGACAACTTGCTGGGGGTGCCTGCTCGAGCCTAGTGGCAGGTATTTAAGGGGAAAACATTTGACGAGTCAGTCAGTCGCCGGCTGACACTCGTTGACACTACACCGAAGAGGCCAGGGAACAGAAGAAAGAAGACATGTACCCAACACCAGAGTTGAAGACAGCTCCGAAAGGGGGGGGGCACCTCAAGACGGTAGAGGAGTAGGGGCCGAAACCGGACGTGGTTCCTCCTGATGATGTCTTGAGCTAACTGGATCCTATACAGGAGCTGTTGTGGTAGCAGACCACGAAATACGGTTGTAATTCCGTTAGATTGCTAGTATTTAAGAGACAATGGATATTATGTCATCCTTTGACAATGACACTTTATTAAAATATATACATGCATATATATATATGTGTTTGTGTGTGTGTGTGTGTGTGTGTATGCATATATATATATAAATATATGTGTATATATAAATGCATATATATATATATTCACACGTGTGTGAGTGTGTGTAAATATGTATGTATATATATGTATATATATATATTTTTTTTTTTCAGTTAAGTGGTGTAAAGATTTCTAAATCGCTTTGTATATATAACGATATATTCATCACTAAACACTATGCAATTATGATCATACTTCAATGACGGAATCAGATTAAGGCTAGAAAATGTCTAGACTTGTCTACCGTTGGTTGTTGCTAGGGTTTATTAAAAGCATTACATTAGTCATTGGCTAATAATGTTTTGTTCACATGGAATACTTTTTGGGGCTGTTTTCTTTTTCTATTTAATGCTTCGCTTCTATTAAAGGATACAGGCGTCCCACTTTACAGGCGTTGTATTAATTTATCTAATTATTGTCATTTATATTCTTCTTCGTATGCATTCGTGTTATTCGTTCTTCTATGAAGGTGCGTAGCTTAGCGGTAAGGGCATTCGGCTCACGATCATCGTAGGATCGTGAGTACAGTCCCTAGCGACGCGTTGTGTCCTTGAGCAAGACACCTTATTTCACGTTGCTCCAGTCCACTCAGCTGGCAAAAATGAGTTGCACCTGTATTTCAAAGGGCCAACCTTGTCACACATTATGTCACCCTGAATCTCCCTGAGAACTACGTTAAGAGTACACGTGTCTGTGGAATGCTCAGCCACCTGCGCGTTAATATTTCACGAGCAAGTTGTTCCGTTCATTGATTGTATCAGCTGGGACCCGTGTCGTTGTAACACATGCGTGTGTGTGTGTGTGTGTGTGTGTGTCTTTATGTCTATGCTTGTCCTCCACCACCGCTTGACAACCGGTCTTAGTGAGTTTACGTCCTCTTAAAGTAGCGGTTCGGCAAAAAGAGAGCGATAGAATAAGTACCACGTTTTAAAAATAAGTCGCAGGGTAGATTCATTCGACTAAAACCTTTCAAGGCAGAGTTACAGCATGACCCCCCACCACCACCACCACCGTACAAACATTACCGCCACATTTTCCTACTATAACCACTACTCCTACTGCAACCACCACTAAATATCACCACCATTATAACCACCACCACCACCACTACTACGACTACTACTACGACAAAAGATTAAAGATATATATATATATTCTTTCACTTGTTTCAGCCATGAGACTGCAGCCATACTGGGGCACCATCTTAAGGGATTTTAGCCGAACAGATCGACCCTAGGACTTATTCTTTTTAAGCCTCAATACCAGTTGTCAAGCGGTGATGGGGTGACAAACACAGGAATAGACACACACACACACACACACACACACACACACACACACATATATATATATATATATATGTGTGTAAATGATTGGCTTCTTTCAGTTTCCGCCTACCAAATCCGCTGACAAGATTTTGGTCGGCTCGAGGTTATAGTAGTAGTGAAGGTGCCACGCGGTGGGACTGAACCCAGAACCATGTGGTTGGGAAACAAACTTCTTACCACACAGCCCCGCCTGCACCTGTATGTATGTATACACACAAACACACACACGATTAGATATTATTATTATTATTATATAGAAGTATTTGAAAAGTATACTTAAAATTAGATGGCCCGAGCACATAAGCAATATGGAGCTATGGAAAAGTACAAATCAAGTTTCGATTAGGGAGCAAATATTTAAGAAAAAGTGGAAGTAGATTGGTAGCACAATTAGAAAAGACTCACCAAATGTAGCTAAAAGTACTTTACAGTGGAATCCGGGTGGATATAGAAAGAAAGGTAGGCCTAAGAACTCGTGACGTAGATCAACACAAATAGAACTAGAGAAAGGGGGACATTTATGGCAGAGTATAAGTACAGAAGCGAAAAATTATGCTACATGGAATTCAATCATAAGTGGCCTATACACCGCTTTGGAGGGTTAAAGGCAGAAGAAGAAGAAGAAGAAGATATATATATATATATAGATATATATATTATATATATATATATATAGATATATATATATATAGATATATATATATATTATATATATAATCTTGCTAGTATATAAGGTACATACGTATGTTTATATATGTAAATACTTATATATATATATATAAACATACGTATGTACCTTATATACTAGCAGACGCCTGATACACTCAGACACACATAGCTTACATCCACGACGTTGGCAACACACACACATATTTATGTAATAGTCATGCGCACTTAAATGCACATAGATATGGAAACAGTCGTCCCTCCCCCACTCTACACCATCACCAGTACAAACCCCACCAACACAAGTGTCACCAAGACCCTCACCTGCAGGACCAACGCTGCAACTTTCTCTTTGACTACCAACTACGCGAACGCTACCACCCTCTCTTATACACGCAAAAATGCCACCACCTACATCTACGTCACTACTACCACCACTACCACCACACCTGTGTCAACACTGTCACTCCAGCTACCGCTAACCCTCCCCCCCCCAACCACCACCACCACCACCACCGTACAAACATTACCGCCACATATTCCTACTACAACCACTACTCCGACTACAACCACCTTCACTACTGCAACCACCACTAAATATCACCACCATTATAACCACCACCACCACCACCACCACCACCAACACCAACACCACCACTACTTCTACTACTACTACTACTACGACGACGACGACGACTATAACTACTACAGCTGCTACTACTACTACTACATCGACCATTTATATTACGTCTTATCATTTTTCTAGGCCCAGCACTACCACCGTTATTCAATTATCATCATCATCATCACCACCATCATCACTGGCAGTACTGTTGCTTCTCTACTACTACTACTACTACTACTACTATCACTCCCACCTTATTATCTATTAGCTTTCATACTTTGATCATTACCTCCAACGCGACCGTCATCGCATTTAGATCCATTACTGCCATCGCAACCAACAACACTGCATCGTCCTACCTACACTTACACCACCACTATCACCACCACCACCACCTTTATCTTCACAAACTACCACCGTTAGCCTCACATCTCTACCCCCCCCCCCATCCGTCTGTACCTCTGTCACCAACACCGGCACTTTTATATCCCCACCGTAACCAAACAACATCATGGACAACTATCAAATAAT
>NC_043001.1:32244855-32274855 GCF_006345805.1 Octopus sinensis | reverse complement strand
ATGGTTGATTGTTTGCAAGGAGAGGAGAAACTCGTTATCATCTATGATGAATGAGATTTCATTCGCTCCAGCTATCGTACAAGTTGCAACCATTGGTGTTCAGCAACACCAGCAGAGTTCTCGGTCCTGATCATTTTGTTGTTGCGTTTGAGTCCTGGCGCTACATTAATTCTACCTCTTCTTTTCTATCTCATCTGGACGAAAACATTTATGTAACTCTTGCTTTCACTCGTAAACCCAAACATATTTGTAGCCTTTGTCATCATTCTAATTACATTCCTCTCTTGTCCATGACAGGAGACACATTTGTATTAGCTTTGTGGTCTTCTGGGAATATCAGAACCTATCTCTACATACACACCGCATCCGATAATATACTGTTTCGCATAAACCCCTCGCGTACCTGCAGCCGGTAGAGTGCCACAAATATTACGGATAGCGAACTGTGAACGTCTGTACAAATATATATGTTTCGACTCCTTGTATACTGCGGTACGAGCATGAGGAATATCCACTAGTTGCCTTGCTTCGTCCTTAGCCTAAGAAGATTAGGCACAAGTTTCCATTCTTCATGACTATGTCAATCTAGAAATCATCTTCCAAGCCTTTCTGGAGCTCTTTTTTTGATTGTGTATAGAATGAAACCACTCCGTTTTCCGAATAAAAAAGCAAACTTCTCATATAAAGACAATACATATTGTGAAATACTTCGCCCAGCACTTTCCTTTGAACTGGCTTAAATCATATCTTCCCCCACCCCACCCCTAGTAACATAGAAAATGTTTTTTCATTAAAATATTTTTTCTATGTTGTGCACTTTTGTGTGATGTACTGCTCATGTATATGTAATTAAATCTCTTGTGGGTTTGACCGTTTTACTATGTCTGCGATTTGTTGTTAATATTCATTTTATTAGTTTGTCTTATTTTTAATTCTGTGTTAATTTTTCTTCGCAGGTTTTTATTTGGGTGTCGTAACTGAATATATCAATACTAGCGCCATTTTAACGAGCATCTATCCTCGCTCCTCTATATCAAGAAACCATCTTAAATTTCTAGTAGACACTGTAAAATATAAAACATAAAAAAATGTGGAAAGCCGCTCTGTTGACTTCCAGCCCAAGGTGAAGCAGTATGGAACAATGCTGAAATGTACCACAGCCTTCTTATCGACACGATATTTCAAAAGAAAATATTTCCGCTCAGCATAAACTTTTTGAATCCAAAAACTCTTGGAGAGGGAAGTGAACACGTCTAATCATACCCAACACAAAATCAACAGCAGCAAACGACAACTTTTACAACAGTGATAACAACTAAACTACATTTGAACAAATGAGGATAGAATAAAATGCGAATTTCTTTGAAAACATAGCAACGTAGAAATCCACAAAACAGAGTAGACATTGGAAAAGAGCTGAGAGTTGAGCATTCAATAGTAAGCACACATTAGATGTGATAGCATAGAATTGAATTCCAGTTTCCTTAACTAAATTCAAGAAGGCTAAAACGTTCGAGTGAATTGCTTGAAACACGTTGAATTTATGCTACGAGGTTCAAAAAGTAAGTATCTCTAAATTTTAGCATCATTATATGTCAAATATGATTTATGTATTTAATAATCTATTGTATAAAGTAAGTTCAGTGTTATAAATATTATATTTTTAATTAGTTTAATTATTCTTTATTAATTGAAAATGATTCATGATGGTATTTTATTGTGAGCGTTTCGCTAGTATTTTTTAGTATTTTTTTACAGAGTATGTTTTTAATGTAGCTTTTTATTTTGATGTAAAAATAATGGTGTAGATTGCAATTTACAATTGCAATGCAATTATAATGTGTAATTGAATAACAAGGTATTATACTGTTGAACGTTAATAAATGTGTATGCGTATACACATACGTACAGATGCATACCTATACCTATATATATATATATATATACAGACTGACAGGATAGATAGATGAATATATAATGAATATATATATATATATATATATATATACAGACTGACAGGATAGATAGATGAATATATATATATATATATATATATATATACAGACTGACAGGATAGATAGATGAATATATATATATTATATATATATATATACATATATAGAACGTAAAATATATAAAGATATGTATATAATGTATATTATATGCATATATTTTTATATAAAATTTCATAGATGTATATGAATGTGTGTATGTATATATATATATATATATATATATATATATATACACGCATATATACGTACAGGAATCTTATATGAATACCATTCTGGCCAAATAATGGAACTGCAGATACAATATCCCTGCATATCTCACGTTTATTTTCATTTCGCCACTTCACTCTCTATTTCATATCTTATCTAGAATAACTATTGCTTAATCATTTTCTCAGACTATCTCCGATGAAGGGATATATGAAATATCCCGGAAACAGCTGTAAGACCTTCTAGTTATAAAAGTTCGGAAATCTTTCACAGCCTTGGATTTTTATCTCATTCTGTTAATTTTGTATATATATATATATATATAATATATATATATATATATATACGTATGTATAAATGTTTATATTATATGTATATTTATACTCTGCTATGTTGCGTATCTCAGTGTAGAACAAGAGTGAGCTCCTTACTAACAGCTTCACTCTTTCTGTTTAATATTTCAAGTCATTCACATTTCCCTTATATCGGTAACGTAATTATAATTGTTACGTGACCACATCAATTTCCACCTAATTCAAAATGAGGATAATCACCTGCCCGTGGATGTTTCATATGTGAAAGTTCACAGAGTTGCGCGTGATAAATATTGATATTCTTGTAGGGGTAGTATGATTGTATAGCATTGTGAATGAATGGGCTACGAAATGTTGCGCTATATCAGATATGTTGAAAATCCATCTAATAAGTTGGCAATATTTAGTTTCGGTTCGCAAAATTTGGGGTTCGGATCCTTCCCTTGTTTCTTCTTTTTCCCAAACAACCGAAGTTGGTATGGGATACTTCATTATCACAGTTATGAACCAATATTTTTCAGAAGTATTAAATTCTTGTAGAGACAATTCTGATATAAATCGTTTTATGCCTGTTGGGGTAACTGAAGTAAACAAACCAGATATTACAAAGGAGTCGATGAAATACCATTCATATACTGGGACCAGTCTATTCTACCATGTTTTCCTTCTTCGAAATGAGGCCTAGTGGCAATGTAAAAAATCACTATCATTATATAAATGAGATCATTGAAGGATAAGAGATATATTAAGAAGGAATCGAGTTTATCCCCACAGCAGCAATTTTTAACTGAAGCCGTTTTGCTCCGTTTCGTACTCAACTCCCTCTGAAAGAAATATTTACACCGAGCTTTCACATTTTTTCTCTCCCTATAACAGAAGACTTGTGATTAATCAAGTCAAAACGATACCCGGATTTAATGTTGCTGTCGCTGCAAAACTGACTTAATTTTCATTTGAAAACAGTTAAGCAAGACTTGAATGCTACAGCGTTCTATCGTTTTCTTCTCTTTGTATATGTAGACACTTTGAGCTGATCAGCAGAAACGTATATTTATTTTATTTCATCAAAAGTGGAAGAGTAACACTTATGCCATTTTTGGTGCTCTGGTAATTGCAGGAAGAAATCACTGTCACACCGAAGACGTGTCCCAAATGTTTCAATAAATTGAATCCCTTAAAGACACCCAAGTATCAGGTTGTAGTATTAAACTTGGCGACGGATTAATACTTCCACCAAAGTATAATCTGATGCAGTTGCTGTTGGTATTACCTCTCACACATCAGGCATGATCGAGCAAATCTATGGTGAAGCGTATTTCTATCTTGACTATCACGTCTTTAATTCATGTACATCGGGACTACATTATACAGTGTATTTTTCTAAAGACTGTACACAGCGCTTTCAATAAAATTTAGTTTTTTATTTCTATATTGCCCACAAGGGGCTAAACCTAGAGGGGACAAACAAAGGCAGACAAAGGAATTAAGTCGATTACACCGACCCCAGTGCGTAACTGGTACTTAATTTATCGACACCAAAAGGATGAAAGGCAAAGTCGACCTCGGCAGAATTTGAACTCAGAACGTAACGGCAGACGAAATAACGCTAAGCATTTCGCCCGGCGTGCTAACGTTTCTGCCAGCTCGCTGCCTTAATAAAATTTAGTTTCTATTTCTATTAAGGTGCACTGTAGAATGTAGTTCTCAAAATATATATAATTCTAATATCGTTTTGAAGACGATAGATTGGCAGAATCCTGAATATATTGGACAAATAACCTTGAAGTAATTATCACAGTTTTTTTCTAATATCTGTTAAAATCATGCTACAGTCAACTTTGCCGAGTACGATAAAATAACATACCAGTCAAGAAGTGAATTCGATTTAATCGACTGCCGATCTGTGGAGAACACGAAATATGCCACCATGAGCTCCAACGTCTTCAAATTCTTGCAGAAACACATATACTTTCAACAACCATTCCTGTTGGTTCAGTGGAGTTATACCAAGGACAAACATAACCGATAAGATCGGGGTGGATTTTGTGATACAAGAACTACTGGTCACCAATCATTATATGCACCATGCCTTCAGGTGTCTGAAATGAAACAGAACTTTACATGAATTAGAAATTTGATATTCAAAATGAGTAAATAGTAAAGAAATAAACAGTAGAACTTTACTTAGTTGTGAGAGAGAAATGATCGGTGCAGTTAAGTAAATAGACATAAGGCTAACATTTAAAAGGGTGGGACATTCTGTCTGAATTGATCCTATATATTACTAGGACTTATTTTGTGGGGTTCCTGGAAAGATGAGGACAAAAGGTGGTCATCGGGGGGATTTTCGTTGTTCTTAGAGTCCAATATACTAAGAGGATTTTTCTCAATTATCGACGATAAGTTCACTTCAGCAAAAATTGAACCCAAAACTTCAAGAGCCAGAACGCATACTGCAAACCATATTTTTCAGATACACCAGCAATTCAGCCAGTCAATTACTTTTTCCCTTTTTTATCCCTAATAGCTGATGTGTGACGGGATGGGTGTTTGGTTAGTCGATTGGTTGATTACTCCAGTCACGCTTTACATCGAAGAGAGAAAGGGACAGAGAGAAAGAGGGACGGAGGGAGAAAGAAAGAAAGAAAGAACGAAAGAAAGAGTAAACGATAAATGCAAAGAGATTTAACATAAAAGGTGCAAAATAAGTGCCTCATAATGTTGTCAGTTACACATTTTTAAAAACATTTTCGATGAAGTAGATTTCGATTACGTTGATAAAACTTAGAAATTTAAGAACATATATTTACACGCGAATATACAAATGAAAATTTTGTCTTTGTGTTTTAAATTTTATTTAAAGAAAATAAATATTTTTCTTTCCAAAATTCGTATTCATTTCATCCTTTTGTGCAAAAACCAAAAGCCGTGACAAAAATTAAAATATAATTATTATATCTATGACGTATTTCCTGCTATTACCTATGGTGGCAAAATCATCTTTCCAAACTTACCCGCCATAAATGAAAGCTAAAGCTCTAGTTATATAATAATTATTATAACCCATTGCATAATGCTGTTGTACTGTCATATATCAGAATAATATTGTTCTAATATAAATTAGAACAAGACGTTTCTACAAACTGGGTAATTCAATGAACGAATTTGCAACATTTGCAATATGTATTTCTGAATTTAATATTACTTTGTATAATTAAATAAAAAAAGTAACTTTATAAATTGGATATAACTATAAATAAGTTTAAAATTATATTATACATATATATAAATATATATATATATATATGTATGTATGTATGTATGTATGTATGTATGTATGTATATATATATATATACATACACACACACACAAATTATATATAAGCACATATACGTACATACATACATGCATACATATATAAAGTGCTATATGTAACCATGAAAGTGGCTGTATTCTATGTAATTCTAAAGGGGTGCATAAATACATAATTATATAATAGTCGACTAAATATCATTATATATTATTAAGCAGTAATGGGGTGGGTTTTTAGAGCCGATAGAGTGTCGGAGAGAAAGCGTTGTGATATAATGTCTCAGAATGTATGCTTTCTGAGTTCAATTGCCGTCAGTGTTAACATTTTCCTTCATCCTTTGTGGAAATACGGTACAGCCCTTCCTCCTACCCTCTCCCAGTAGATTAAGTGTTGGAGCGCAGAGTGGGCGTCTGCGTATGCTTCCCGCCACAGGAAAACTTAAAATAATTAGGGAAAGCATCTTAAACATCCTAACGACTCAGTTTCCATCGTAGGTGGCGGTAGCAATTTGTTTATAACTACAGTTTTTTCTGTCGCCCTACAAGCACTCCGTCAGATGTGATGACGCGGGTTCTAGTTTATCCGATCAACGGAGCAGCCTGCTCGTGGAATTAACGGACAAGTGGCTGAGCACTCCACAGACACGCGTACCCTTAACGTTGTTCTCAGAGTGATTCAACGCGACACAGAATGTTACAAGGCTGGCACTTTGAAATATAGATACTACTTATTTTTTGCCAGCTGGGTGAACTGAGAGAACGCGAAGTAAAGTGTCTTTCTCAAGGGCACAACGCCGCCGGGGATCGAACTCTCGAACTTACGGTCGTGAGCGGATTACCCTGACCACTAAGCCACGCGCCTTCACTGTCCCTCTATATTGTATATCGAAACTACAAAATGTGATAAAATACCATACCGTAATATGCAAAATACCAGGGTTTTGCATTTTAGGCCCGAGGGAAATGGTACTTAATGGCTTGCTGAGCATTATCAAGCTCATCCCCCAATTTGTAAATTATAGCTGTTTTTCTATGCAAGACCCCTTTTCATCTACGCCACCAATAAGAGCAGACTGTTTAGGCTGAGTCAACAATAAAAAGTCTACGTTGCCAATACTCACTAAATATTCCTCAAATGACATCCCTTTGTCTTCTAAATGAAGAAATATACTACATAAATTAGCCGTGAATACTCGTAGAGAGACAGCTTTGTATTACCTGGAAAACCCATCATTCTGCTTGATCTGGTTGACATGGGTTTCAATAACCGCAGCAGCAGCAGCCGTAAATTCATACACAAAAGATTTAAAAGGGAATTAAATCTTTATTGCTTCCATAAATATGATTATTCTAATAAATAACCCTATTTTTTCTAATACATTATAATATATGATATCTATTAGATATCATACATTTGATATTTTATTAAATTTATTTCAAAATTGTTGTTTTACATTAACAAGTTATTATTATCACAATACAGCATTACATATAGAAATGTGTTTGAAATTAGTTAAAATATACGATGTGATGTAACTTAATCATCTAACAAATTTGTTCACATTGTTCCTTGCCCTGCTAAATATAGCAGCCAAATCTCCATCAAATCTCACATTATAGTTTCAAACAAAGCAACACGCATTAGTTAGTGTTGTCCTAGATATACTATGCCTGAAAAAGACTGGATGGTCATAGTTGCATGGTCCTTGATTATAGATCAGCTCAATGAAGTGAAGGTGCGTGGATTAATGATAAAGCTGTTGGACTCGTGGGTTCGATTCCTGAAACGGACGGCATATTGTGTCCTTAAGAATGGCACTTGCTTTCTCGATGCTCTAGTTCATTCAGTTGAAAATGAATGCCAACATAATACTGCAGCCTCTCTCAACTTCAGATGCTCTACTGGATAAAGGTGAGAGGTTGATGAGGTTGACTGTATCCTAAAATAAATCGCGAAAAAGACTGTGCCTGCTCAAAAATCAGCCTCGCTTACGAGTTTTTTTTTTTTCTTAGAAGTAAAATCAGGGCTACATATGGAAAAATAAAAAAAAATCAAACCTTATAGCTCAGACTAAGGAAGTGTTATTCGTAACACATATAACAAATCACAAAAACAGACGACTACATTCGTTATAAATAGTTTCAGCCCTACGTAAATAATGCGATTGTTGATTTATTAAATGAAATATATTGAGAAAAGAATTAGAGTGTGTAACACGTCTGCAGAGTATGTGTTATAACGTAGCTCAGAAGGAATAAGACAGAAAATGGGATAATATCACCGAAATTGTCCATTGAAAATTATGTGAAACATATAATTAACGAAAATCATGTAAATACCGTAAACATGAGGAACTTTATATAATACTGCTTAAACACAATAACGGTTTTCAAGATTTCAACATCTAAAGCAGTGATATCCTGTTGACTAGAAGAACAGATATTGCTATTGTTCATAAGAAGGTAATTATATAAACTTCGATATTGCAATATCTAGGGATACTATAATTGGGATCTAGGAACGAGAAGCATTTGGGAGATGATGGGATATCAAACCTAGGATTGCAACTAAGTTGTTACAAATGGAGATAAATGTAATGCTAGCAGCAGAGATATGGTCTCTAGTAGATTAGACAAAGTTTTAGAAAAGATAGGAATTAAAATTAGGATAGATATAAAATGTGAAAAGACCATCCTATATTAAGATTGTATGGGATATTGGCTAAGATATTAGAAATATAATTTTAGTGTCAGATAAAATTAGCATGAAATACATTGGGATTCATGATTACTTGGTTTGCAACAGGAGGTATAGGCATATCTAGAATGATATTATTAACAAATGAAATAATAATAATAATAATAATGTTGTTTTCTTCTGCTCTAATGCTGTGTTCGCATCCAATCAGTCCTCTTCTCCCTCTTGTTTTGCTACACACAGTTTGTGTCACTTTTGGGGTGGAGTATTCCATATCTAGTTAGCAACTTCCTTGTCTTTCTGTTTAAGCTATTTAGTTCGTTTACTGTCCATATCTAAGGAGTAAAACCGCCCAGGTTTTGGTAGCTTCAATCTTATTCCGTCTGTTTAATTTCGATTTAAGGATCATTTTCAGTCTGCACATGTACACCATTTTAAATTTAATTTTTCTGTCATTTCTTTCTCCATCAATTTATCCATTTCCAATATTCCCAACTACTTATAGCCTGTTTCTTCTATCTGCTTCATAACCTTCTCCCGGCAGCATCACTAACCCATCCATACAATTGATTTTGCCTCCCTTCAAGACTAACACACAACACTTTTTCAGTCCGAACTCCATTCTGATATCAGCACTGAAAGTATATACCGTATCAACAAGGGAACTGACTTGGGATTCATCTTTACCATAAAGTTTGAGGTCATCCATGAATAACAAGTGGTTGACATTGTGTTGGCAGCTTTTGAATACATACCCAGAATTTGCTTTCCTCAGAATCAGTGTGAGTGCTATCATGTACAATACAAACATCGGTGGAGACAGTCAGTCCCCTTGAAAGATGGCTCTCCTGATTTCTCTTGTCCCTAAACTCCTTCCATATGCTGTCAATTCGTGCATAACAGTCACCAAATCTTTTGATCTAGTAGCCTTGAAATTAATCTGGTCCCGGAGTCTTCCATTTGCCCATTTTTGTTTTCTGATTTCCTTCACTTCCCTAATTGAAATGTCTGCTTCTGCCTGTTTTGGACATACTATTGCTTGTTTCGGTTCTTGCAATCATTCATTCAGCATCCTTCTTGTGCTCTTTGTCTTTGCTCCAGATGTCACTCCAAAAGCCTTTGACTTTCAATGTTATTTGGTATCAACATTTTATGTGTACACTCTCCATTTATGTCTTTGTAGAATCTGTTCTGAGCTATTCTGAATAACTTTTATTGTTGGTAACCCTTCATTCTTTGGTTGTATCTTACCATCTGTGTTTTCTTCGCAACGAGGCGTTGTTTCAGTTCCTCCATTACCACTTTCAGGTCCTTTCTTTCATTGTTATGCTTCCTGTTCAGGGCCTTGTATATAAAAACCACTATTATTGGAAGTAAGAAGGTCAGGCTTGTGTAGGATGGAAGATTGGATATATAAAGCACTGTACAAGGACATGAGAATGAATGAAACTGAAAATAGGTGAAAAAAAGATAAGAATGCATGGACGATTTCATAGGGATATTGAAGATAGAGAAAAAAGATGGCTGTAGATTTAAAACCGGAGACGGAAGCTCTAAACTATGCTGCCCAAGAGCAAGCACTAAGAACCAATTACATCAAATAGAGAATAGACAACTGATCAAAGTAATAAGTGCAGAATTTGTGGACAAAATGGTGAAGCCGTATGGCATATTACCCGCCAATATACACCATTAACCCTGAAAGAATATGAGACAATATAGCAAGGATTGTCCATTGGGAACTTTGCAAAATGTATGTACTTGACAGAGCAAAAAAGTGGTATGAACATAAACCCGAAGGCATCATCGAAAATGATAATGCAAAGATCCTATAAGATTTTATGATTCAGTGTGACTATGTGATAGAAAATAGGAAGCCACACATTGCATTAATTGAGAAAGAAAGCAAACGATGCTGGATCATAGACATAGCATTCCCCCTGCAAGGTCATGCACTGTTAAACTTGATATGAGATCACTACGTCGTTCACATATGGTTGTGATGCATGTAACTGGTGTACCCTTATCACACGAGTAGTCATGATGGGTATACTGGGCTTTGTATATTTTACTCCAGCATAGCTTTGATGGCATGACTTCTTTCTCACTCAATAATAATAATAATAATAATAATAATAATAATAATAATAATAATAATATAATAATTTCTGCTAAAGGCACAATGATTGAAATTTGGTGAGAGGGGACTAGTCGCTTACATCGACCCCAATATTTCACAGTTACTTAATTTATCGACTTTGAAGGATAAAAAGCAAAGTCGACCGCGGCGGAATTTGAACTCAAAACGAAGCAACGGGCGAAATATTGCTATGCATTTAGTCCAGTGTGCTAACAATTCTGCCAGATTTCCGCCTTTATAATAATGATAATAATACCTACCAGGAAAGGAAACTTGTAGAGGATTAGTAAAAGCAGAAGACACAGGAATGAAAAACTTTGTTTTGCAGAGTAAAGATAGTAAGGAAAGACTACTATCAGCAGCCTCAGACACGCAAAAATTGACTAAAACAGTAGAATTCAAAGAGAAAAGGACGAGAAAAAAGACATAGAGAAAGAAATATGTCCAATTCATGCAACAAACCAAGAATGATAGAAGTAAGCATCGTTGGTTCTGGTCGACGGGCGTGAACTTGAAACGAGAAGAGAAGAGAAACGCTAATTATAGCCGTTCAGGAACAAACCCTTAGAGCAAAACTGATAAAGACAAACATGGCAAAAACTCAGTGAGACTGCAAATATAGAATCTTCAGGAAAGGAGAGGAGAGTATCAATCACCTTTTGAGTATATACCGTGTCGTAGCAGAAATGGAGTATAAGCACAAATGTAGAATCTGCAGGAAGGGAAACGAAATTATGAATCACGTATTGAATATTTCAGTAGCACAAAAGTAGTATAACCGCAAGTAGTATATATATATATATATATATTATATAATATATATATATATATATATATAATATATACGCGAGAAAGAAGCAACAAGAATGGATAGTTGCTTCTTTCTCGCTTATAATCACCCCACATTACTGTATTGTTAAATCAGTATAGTTTTTTTGGTGCATCTAAGTTAGGTACCATATTCAAGTAAATCATTTAAATTAACTTGAATCTTTATTGCTCTTTGTATATATATATATAATATATATATATATATATATTATATATATATATATAAAGGTTATGAGTGGTAATGGTGTCAATAAGACCCAAAGTTGTCAGGTAATGCTGAACAAGTGCTATGGAGAGACTATAGTTAAGATCCAGGTTCGGTGATTATGCGAATGGGGAGTCCAACGTAGGTCATATGTCACCATGTGTATATATAAAAAAATTCAGAATGAGATAAAAATTCAAGGCTGTGAAAGATTTTAGAACATTTATAACTAGAAGGTCTTACAGCTGTTTCCGAGATATTTTAGATGTCCCTTCATCGGAAACGGTATGAGAAAATGGTTAAACTATAGTTATTTTAGAAAGTTGACGTGAGATATGCAGGGATTTATAACCACCGCTTTTTTCACATATTCAAATTCTACCACAAATCCAAATGCCTAAATGACCATACAGTATATTTCCACAATACCCCTTAGGTAATCCCAATAAACTTATATAAAATCTACATTTTAACTCCTAATCCCTATCTAGTTCCTCTTTCATACTCGAATATCACAACCATTTAATCATATTCGTGTGTATATGCGTGCATACATATATGCGTGTGTGTGTGTATGTGTGTGTGTTTATGTATGTATGCAAGGTATATATACCTGCGTGTGCAGGGGCGATAATACATACAGATGCACGTATATATGGGTGTACGCATGCATATATACATATGAGTATGTGTTTAATATGTGCATGTGTATACAACTTCACAACTTCACATATATAGTTTCTTCTACTTCTAAGCACTGGCCTGTCTTCTAACCAACCTATCCTATATTCCCAAATTCTTTATTCTACCATTTTACTACCCTGACTTAGGCTCTATCACTACATACCTGACACTCCTTTACTATTTACACTCTCATACCTCTCTCTCTCTCTCTGTAACCTATCCTATCACCCCCTCCATTCCTTCTATCTGACACTCCTTTACGCTTTACCCTATCATCTTTTTAAACTCTCATATCTTTCTCTCTCTATGACCCTCACCTCCCGATTGCTACTCTCAATTTATCTTGACTGACCACTAACCAGTACACTTTCTCTCTCTTCATCTCTTTATTATCTCTCTCCCCGCTTTTCTTTCTCTTTTTTCTTTTTTGTATTTTTCTTTTCTTTATTCTTCCCATCCTGTTTTCGATTTGTACATTCCCAACTTTTAAGTTACTTTAGTCGAGTCAATAACACTGTGTACAAACACTATACTTGGAATGACCAATTTTAAATACTATTGAGACTCACTCACATGGTATTGGAATCTTATATGTATACCATTCTGCCTAAATAATGGATCTACAGATGCAATATCCCTGCATATCTCACGTACACTTTCATTCGTCCACTTCACTATTTCATATCATATCTAAAATAACTATTGCTTAACCATCTTCTCACACCGTCTCTGATGAAGGGATATAATAAATATCATGGAAACAGCTGTAAGACCTATTTATAAATGTTCTAAAATCTTTCACAGCCTTGGATTTTCATCTCATTCTGAAAATGTTTATATAAATACACACACACACACACACACACACACACATATATATATATATATATATATATATATATCGAGAGGGAGAGAGAGAGAGAGATACATTTATATATATATATATATATATATATATATATTGTATGTTGATATAGAAAGGTGTGAGCGCGAGGCCACCCTTGTTTGTTTGCTTTTCTCATACACCTCACTGTCATTTTTTTCCATCTCTGCATCTATGGGTAACAATGCATGACTCTTTTTCACCTTCACAGTCTCACATATTTTTCATTTCTTGAACTGTACCCTCTTCCTGGGGACTTACTGACATCTTCTGGACTTCTTATCAATTTTTTGCATATTGCTTTCGAATGTTGTACTATTTTCTTTAACATCATGGAATAAAAAACTTCTCTCTTTTCTCTTTCATTTTCAAACTTTAGCCTAAACTATATCCGGCTTTCTTTTGGTTTTCACCAGCGCGTACCAAAACAATATCTTCCACCTTTATTCTTGAAACATGCTTTCATATACCCTCCACATCTTCTCTTCTTAGGTTCTCTGTAAATTATTCACTCTGGTTTCGAAGTCTTCGCCTTCCTCCTATGTTCTCCAGTTTTATCTTTCTTCTTTTTTTCCTTCATATAATCACTATTTCTTTTTCACGCTGTTTACATTTCTATTGAATTTTCATTCTCTCTGATGAAGGACTAACGCTGGAATCGTTCAGATACTCACTTCTTCCCTTGCAGTGTTATCCTAGTAGCATATCTGTTAAGCTATCCTTCCTGTTTTGATTTTTCTGTTTGTCTTTACACCACACATACACACATTCACCTACATGAATGAATGTGAGTGTACATATGCACACACACATACACACACACACACACACACACACACACACACACACACACATATATATATATATATATATATATATATATATATACATAAATATATCTATATATATACATATATACACACACATATGTATCTATGTATTTATAAATCCATCTTTCTCTCTCATGCACACAAACATACATACATACATACATACATACATACATATATACATTATCATATCTGTTTTTTAATTGACAAATGGAATTAGGTGATAAGACTGCTAGAAATGATAAAAATGTTTAAATGCTTTTTCCTATATACTTCTGTCCTTCTTTGTTCTGATTACAAATCTGTTTTATTCTCCCTGCCGCTACTATGGACAAAACATGGACCAATTATGTAATTAAGCGTTATTCAACCAACTATGTAGCTCTCAGACAAATATATGTCCTGATACTTTTACGAAATATAATTAGAGTATAATCCTGTAAAAAAAAATGCTGAAAATCTAAATATTCATATATTTTCGCAACTTAAATGTTTCCCATTTTTCTCCGGTAATATTATGTTAATAAGTAGAAGATACATAAACGGTAAACAAATCATAGACATTTTAGAAAGCCGTAGAAATATAGCTTATTATAATAGTTAGATCTGAAACGTTAAAAGGAAAAATGTATAAAGACCAGTGATCGGTCGGTCATTAACCAGTAGATTTCACTGAAATCATTTTCAAATTAATCATATATCTATATTTATAGGATGGTGTGACAAAAAATTTCATATTTTACTCAAGCATGCTAGAAATATGTTGCGATACCCAGCTGAGCTGGTCGTTGTATTAGTTTTTAGTTACTGATTCTGGAGAAAAGGCAGATCTCATGACGTTTCAGGCTCTCCAAGGCCTAAATATTCCGTTTTCAACTAAAAGTTCCGTTTCAACTATTATTCATCTCCATCTGCATAAAAAGGTGTACTTAAGAATGTTTCTGGAGGGTATTGTTCTGAAAAGGAAGAACTATCCTTAATGATTAGTATGGAGTCAGTGTTGGCCGTTAGAGCTGTAACTAGAATTGAAGATACAAATGGCTCGGAAGTACGTGTTTGGCTGAGGTGAAAGATCTGCTACCACCGTCCTGTCGCTATCGTTGAAACGGTAGTGAGTATGTTCCTTAAGTCTCGAACAGAACCACTTAGATATATAACAATCTTTAATTGTTATCTATTCAGTAACCAGTTATTCCACGATATATATTCCAATTAACTTCACTGATAGTTATAAAGAAAAAAAGCAATCTCAAAAAAATCTTTCTTCACACACACTTGGCATTTTCTCTTTGCCTTTTCTCTATTAATAAAAGAACGAACACTTATCCCAGCAGCCACATGTCTTCTCTTCAGTGTGTGTGTGTGTGTGTATTATAAGATAGTGAGGGGAAAACAGGCAGTACACATGACCTTTCCAATCGTCCCACTCAACACAAGCCGGCGACGTTGATTCGGTTAATGCCCAACCTTAACATCTGTAGGTCAATGTCTGTAAGCAAAAATAGCTGCAACCGAGATTTAATCTAGATTCCAGATTCGCTTCGTCGTTAACTTAACACCTACGCTTCATTGGGTATTAGCCCGTGCATTTAACTATCTATCTATCTATCTATTTATCTATCTATCTATCTATCTATCTATCTATCTATCTATCTATCTATCTATCTATCTATATCTATCTATCTATCTATCTATCTATCTATCTATCTATATCTCTCTGTCTCCCATTCTCTCTCTGGATATATATATACACATACATATACACATATATGTATATGTGTATTATATACATATATATGTGTGTGTATATGTATGCGTGTACAGGATCAGACATCGATATATATATATATATATATATATATACGTATGTGTGTATGCACATATACATATCTATGCATACAGAGATACACACGCACACATACCTGAACATGCGTAGGTACTTATGTACGTATTTATATTATATATGTGTGTATATAGGGTGGACCATAAATGATTATTCTTATAACATATATATGTCTCTTCTGCATTTAATCATTGAAACTCTTCCTCTGAAGAAGGAGTCAATTTCTAACAAAGATACAAAGCTCCATCTTTGGAATGTAGATAACGAAAACAATGTCACATTTTAAAACTGAGAAAATTCTTGCATAGTTTTACTGTTCCGCTTACAGATTATATTTGTAATGTTCGAATCAGTTGGTTGATTTCTTCTGATGAAAATCCAAACTTATCCAGACTGACAGTTAGGCTCATACCTACAAAACCAAGTACTCCAATTATTAATAGTATAAATGTAAATTTGTAATCCGGTTATAGAAGTTGGAGGTTTCGAAGTTGTTGCCCATAGTTATCTTATTTTTCTTTGATTTTCAAAGAGATTATTCACATCTGCAGGACAGCTGACCTCTGTGACGTTACATCCTTTTCTCTTGTTTGTCCCATACAACAATATCCGGCCTGTTATGTGTACACTTGACAGATCTTTTAATGGAAATATTCCACGAGTATTCCTTGTGTTGCTGTTTGTGTACATACTCAATAACAAAGAGATTCTCTACATATATTCCAGGATGGCCTTTTTTCCAAATGGCATTATATGTTATTTTTGTAACATCATGTCACATAGGGATGTAGTACCTTGATGGCATTTTTGGGCAGCTACTAATCATATGTATGATGTCTTCCACAAAAATATAACATAATGTCCGTTACGGTTGCATCCTAGAACTCCAACAGCTTCACAGTCTTTTTTTCTTTTTTGATTAATTAAATAGTAGCAATCTCCTGTTCTTGGATTGCAAATGTATAGCCTTCGAAGTGTGATATGTTGTAGCTGCCACGAGCCCAACACAGGCTTCTCTCCATGTCAATTTTATTATCTGGTTCAACTCTACGAGAAACATACTCATGCATAGTCTTCTTTTTTTTGTTGGTATGCTGAGCATTTTCCCTCCCCGGTTTTCTTTGAGGTATGCTTGTCCGGCATATTTGGTGTTATATGAGAGGTCATCAGGTTGAGAGTATTTCCCGAGGAGCTCACTTTCAGCACGTAGGATATTGTTTCCTTCATTTTCAGCACTAAGGTAATGCATTTATTTTTGTGCTGTCTGAGAGATGCTATGGGACATTCGAAGGCTGTCGGTACTGACATCAAGCCCCAAACTCCTCTATCTCTTCTTAGGCAGAGCCTGTCGATATCACTATATTTGCGGAGATTTCCAGTTAATGTAAGAATCTCGTTGGTTTTAATGTCTACAGAACGGATTTCTCCCATAAATCAGTCAAGTATCCCAAATATTGGAATCAATACTGGTCCCGTAAATCCATTGTGGGGCATTGTTTTGTTCTAAGATAAGAGTTGGTACTGCCATATTTTTCTTCGTCTGATGTAATACTCCTGGGTCACTTTTCTTTATTCACTTCAGTATTATATATATTCATCAATACCAAGGTATTTGTATCATTCTTTTTATGGGACAGGAGAGATAGTGCGACCATTGATGTACAGGTTTTGTGTCTGGTAGACTGATTTTCCGCATTCGACGATTAAATAAAAACATTTCTCCTGGACAAATTCCATTCCTATGAGAGCAAAACTGTTATTAAATCCAGTTGTTTTTCGGCATTGTCAACATCTTTATCATAAACCTTCAGGTCATCCACGAAGAAATTATGAGTTACGTTAATATTCCTTGCATTTGAGGACCCTAGCATGTACCCATTTTTTTGTAGCAGAAATGATGAAAGATTTAACGCCAAAATAAACAGAAGTACCGAGAGACTCTCTCCCTGGAATATTCCCTTAGAAATATTGATAGCATTGGAGAGAATCATTTCTCTTTCTGTTCGATGTGTGAGAATTGTGGTCTAGGTCATTGTGAGCCTCTCAATAGCAGTTCATAAGGTAGCACGCCAAATGGAGATAATTCAGCAGACATGAGTGTGGAATAGTGTCATATTATATATATATATATATATACATACATACATACAAAATATATAGTATATAAAATATATACAATATATAGTATATATTATATATATACAAAATATATAGTATATAAAATATAATATATATATATATGCATATATATATATATATAAATTGATAGATAGATAGCTAGAGAGAGAGAGAGAGAGGAGAGAGAGAGAGAGAGAGAGAGAGAGAGTAAGAACGTAGTCTTAAGTACACAAAAAGTTATTAGATATGTGAATTCTATGCCATTTCTACTTTTAATTCCTTAATTTCGAATTCAGATTTCTTATCCCCTTACATATTATGAAGGATTGTTTTTGTCGCTCTTAATTACTATCCAGTGGCAGAAATCTAGAAACTTGAGGTAAACTTAGCACAAATGCTATTAAAGATAATATAACCATATCGATGGGCATGAATCAACATAAAAGTACGTGCAAGTTACACTCTAAGGAATAGATAATTATAACAGGACTTCGCAATAAAATGTTCTCATCTGAAACAATCTGCCCGAATATCAACCGATGCAGTAGTATTTGCCCGGGAAAACTGGGCTTGTTCGTATTGAATCAAACCAGCTCGCCTATCAGATAAAAATATATATAGTACAGACTGAAAAAATAAAGGAAAGACTTATTTTATCTAGCGAAATCGAAAAGGAAGAGTTCTAACCTCGAAAACGTAGAGCTAAAGCGAATAATGCGAAAGCATAAGATAAATAATGAAGGATATACTCTGGAAGCAATAGAAACGCTTAAACAAATATCCAACGAAATCTGGATATTTGTTTAAAAATCAGACGCTTCCTAAAACACGAAGCCTTCTTGCAAGAAAACAAGCCATTTAAATCAAATCCCAAAGCTTTTCAGGAGCATTAACAAAAATGAAAAATATATAACACTGGAGAACAACAAAATCAACGTAAATTAAAAAAATTCTAGGAAATACGAAGCATAAAATTTAGCACCAAAATATACAATGGAACTCAATAAAGTGTTAGTAAAGGAGCACGAGATATATTAGAAAGGATGCATTGCTGTTAAGAGTAGACTTTGGTAAACCGAGCGATAATAGAAAATAGCAAAAGCCTGGAAATAAAACCTCAGCACTGCCTTATTTATGACTGATGGGCATCTGTTGGTGAATGAAAGTGAGACACCCTGGAGAAACAAAAATGCCTGATGACGAACAAAGTACTGCGACCATGCTTTGCTAAAACTGGATCACAACACGACCAGGAATTTCAATCAAAAATGATATATTTTAGGGAGCTCCATTATCCTCTCTACTCTTCGTACAGTCCTACTCTATTAGCGAATATGTTGATAGACCATAGTTGCTACGGCTGAACTATAAACCATGATCCCTATATCTATTACCTTAAATTATAATACCCTGTTAGAAACCCACCAAAAATCGTGAGAAACCTACAAAAGTCTTTCACAAAGTCAATGACGACACGAACATGAGTTTGAGATTTGGCATATGTGTACATGCTACTGCAAGAGGCAAATTAATAAATCTTGAGGACATAGCAATTAATATTGAACTGGAAATCCAGGAATTCAACTAGAACTAGCTGCATAAATACATATTTAGATGTAGATGAACCCCATATAATATAATAGAAATGAAGGAAAATATTAGAAGAGTGTTATAGAAGAGAGAGAGACCAATATTAAAATCTGAACGCAATACTAGGAATAAGATAGTAAGTTTAAAACCGCTTTCCATCTCAGACATGTGCGCCGTGTCCAATAGAACAAACACGAAGTTCGTTTGTTTGAAGAGATTTGTAAAACTAGCTTTCTGAAGCCACTAACCCAAAGGTCGTACAAATAAAATGTCTACACAAAAATGTACGAGATCTAACACAAACAGAAAATTAATAAAATATATTAAAAAAATACTACTCCTAAAATTTATATAAAATACAAAATTACTGCAAAATAACAACGCTGGGAACCTAAACGTATTTTACAAGCGAGTAGGAAAACAATTTCTTCCAGAAAATTCAAGCTAACTACCCTCTTGTACAAGGACCAAGAAACGGAAAATATTGCAAAACACGATAAAGAACATCGAAGGGTATTACAAAATATAGATAAGATAAAACGGTGACACGAAAGAGAAGTAATCCTGAATGAAAGCTAACAATGGCTCAAAAGCTTTAGTTTAAAAGCAAAAGTATGCTTTATTTTAACTACATAAGACTAAGAGCTAGCAACATTTGAGAGGGTTGGCCATATAATTTCAGAAAGCCCGATTTTTGCTAATTCCTAGTTTATTCTCATGCATGACAAACTCGAAAGTCCTGTTCTGTAAACTATATACCAGTTCTTCGACATGGAAAGAGTTAAGTAATACAAGCATGTACCATACATAGTAAATAACAAAAAAACTTATCATAATCTACTGGGATACTGTTGTACAAAATTCAGAGAACTGGAGTAAATCGTTGATTTGCAATTTTCAGGGACTGGAACGAAAATGTTTATATATATGTGTATCATGTATTTGTATATATATTTATGTATAAGGTAAGTGTAGGGTAAATCATAATAGAGCATACTAAAATTAAAAAGGCAAATTATATATATATATATATATATATACATATATGTTAAATAAATGAGACAACAAATCCAGGGCTGTGTGGAATTTTCAGACGTATTTTCTATGTCCTTGTTCATTCAAATGGATCTTGTGGTGTGAATGAAATGTTGAGAATGTAGTGGTAGGATTAAGCAGATAGAGAGGAAAGAAAATACGTGTATGTTAAAGTGAGGAGAATGGTCAAAAAGGATAAGTGAGGAAAGAAGAAAGAAAGAAAGAGACAAAGAGGAAGAGAAAATAAAATAGGAGTTAGTTGGTGGTCAAGATATTATGAGGGGGATGGGGGAAGAGTAAGGGAGGGATAGGAAGAGATGAGAATGTAAGGAATGAATTTGTGTGAGTGGTGGTAGGTGGGATGATATATTTGAAAGGCACTAACGCGGAGGGATGGGTACAGAAAATGGTACTCTGGTTACTAAAGTGAGTAGTAAACATCAAAAGGGAAGAGAAGAATAATAAGATATAATGGTCAAGTTTCTAAACATAGAGGTGTTTATTGTACCGGCTCGTATGATCATAGAACCGAGAGTTTAACTACGGTCCTTCCATAGCACTTACATAGCCTTACCTGCCACCTTGGGTTTTCTGCATACCAATACTTCTGATATATATATATATATATATATATATATTATATATATATATATACATATATGTTAAATAAATGAGACAACAAATCCAGGGCTGTGTGGAATTTTCAGACGTATTTTCTATGTCCTTGTTCATTCAAATGGATCTTGTGGTGTGAATGAAATGTTGAGAATGTAGTGGTAGGATTAAGCAGATAGAGAGGAAAGAAAATACGTGTATGTTAAAGTGAGGAGAATGGTCAAAAAGGATAAGTGAGGAAAGAAGAAAGAAAGAAAGAGACAAAGAGGAAGAGAAAATAAAATAGGAGTTAGTTGGTGGTCAAGATATTATGAGGGGGATGGGGGAAGAGTAAGGGAGGGATAGGAAGAGATGAGAATGTAAGGAATGAATTTGTGTGAGTGGTGGTAGGTAGGATGATATATTTGAAAGGCACTAACGCGGAGGGATGGGTACAGAAAATGGTACTCTGGTTACTAAAGTGAGTAGTAAACATCAAAAGGGAAGAGAAGAATAATAAGATATAATGGTCAAGTTTCTAAACATGGAGGTGTTTATTGTACCGGCTCGTATGATCATAGAACCGAGAGTTTAACTACGGTCCTTCCATAGCACTTACATAGCCTTACCTGCCACCTTGGGTTTTCTGCATACCAATACTTCTGATATATATATATATATATATATATATATGTACGTACATACATACATAAATAGATGTGTGTATTTTCCCCTTGTTAACACCATTTTATTCCTTTGGAATAATATCAGTTATATATTCGAAACATGTGTCGGAAGTAAAAGAATTTGAATAACACCTGCGTTAAACTCCATTTATTTATTTATACATACATACATATATACATACGTACATACATACACACACATATATATATACATACATATACATACATATGTATGTGCATGTGATTCAGTGTGTGTGTGTGTGTGTGCATAAATGGAAGAGCACACACACACACTCGCACAAGGCAGTGAGAAACTGCCACTGTGGTAAAATCTGTGTAACACACGACTCTAGTTAGCCACTACACTGGCTAGTGTGAAACTATCTTCGACCCTATCTTCCTCTAAATCAGTTAATTGCTTTCTTCCTTTTCAGGTTCATTAATCTTTAGTGGTTGTGAAAACTGTAAATTTCGAAATATCCAGAGGAATATCTTCCTATATTCCATATTCTGGAATTATTTATTTTATTTTTCGTCATTATATGTTTTTTGGTGTGTTCTATTGGGGAAGTTTGATCTTGTGCCGCAATTAAAATCCTTTCAGTCTCTGATTTAAATCCGGAGCTTCTCAACCATTGTCAGAATTTTACTGTGTCTATTTGTTTTTTGCTTAGCTTATCCCAGGAATGTGAAGTCGCAGGCTGGAAAGCGGAACACTTTCCTATCGAAGTCGGATGTAGAGGGTTTGTTGGACACAGCGTGAGACGACTGTTGTTATCGCTAGGCTTAACTCATCGTAAGGTCAATACCACCATGACTGATATCAAATCTACAGTGGGGAAGGCTAGCCACTGGATTTGGTTAAAAAGAGACGATGAGCGATGGCTAGAGGTATATTGAGTTCTTCATAACCAGCTGATCTAGCAAGCGGGGCCTCATATCAGTGAGGGGGCCCGGTGCGCATTGATGCCGTCGAGAGGTAGGCCCCGAAACGGCGCGCATTCTCTCCTGATGACCCCATAAACTTGCTAGCTTCCGGTATACGGAGCTTTTAACTGGTAGCACTTGCATGTGCAAGTTGTTTGCAAGACATCGTCATTATATGTTTTTGGTGGTTTCTATTGGGGAAGCTTGATCTTGTGCCACAATTAAAATCCTTTCAGTCTCTGATTTAAATCCGGAGCTTCTCAACCATTGTTAGAATTTCACTGTGTCTATTTGTTTTTTGCTTAGCTTATCCCAGGATTTGCCATCCAAGAGAATTTCTTGCCATTGTTTATCATGGTATTTTTTTGTTCTAGTTTTAGTTTAGATTTCAGTTGCTTTACAGTTTTTGTTGTTTGCCTTTTTTTTATACTTGTCAGTTACTATGACCACTTCTTGCTATTTTTCGGCTACTTTGAAGACTGTAAACAGTTTTGTTTTGTCCATGCTTTGTGATTATTTTTACAAGCTATCCTTGGTTCTCTGTTAGATATTTCTGTAGTCCTAAGGTGGATATTTTATAGTTATTTTCTAATTGTATAAAGCCTCTACCACTTCCTTTCTCTGTATATACAATTTTCTATGTAAAAATTTTGGTAGTGTTTTCAAAATTCCGTCATTTTTTTTTTGTTTTTGCTTCCCCGTCTAGTTTGGCTAGTTTAGTGTCCAATTAGAAATATTGTAACTGTAACTTATAAGTAGGACAGCTAGTCCATTGATATTTATTATCTTGATTTTTCGCATTGAGCTCTGTTTTAACTATTAATCTAACCTGTCTATAATATTCTTTCTTTATCTTCTCTTTCATTTGTGTCTGATTTACTGTTGTTCATTGATTCCTAAATATTTGTATGTCTGGGTTTCGTCCAGTTCTCTTATTTCATTTTCATTTTCTTTACGAGTGTGATATTGTTATTCTTAACTAGTTTTCCTCTTTTCAAAGTTGCTTTGGCACATTTTTCTAAGCCTAATTTCATATTTATTTCTTTGGTAAATCTATGCACTGTCTGTAGTAACGTTTCCAGTTGTTTATCAATTGCAGCATACAGCTTGAGATCATCCATGTATGAGAGATGGTTGATTGTTTTACCATTGCAATTGTATCCAGATTCTGTTCTGTTTGGTATGATAGTTAAATACCTCAGTGTCCTCCTTAAATGAGTATGGCTTTAGTTTTTATAATTACTTCTTTTGTCTGTAGAACTGTTTGTCATTTACTAATGAGTTGTTTTATATATTTTATCGTTGCTATTGCTACCTTGTTAATGGTTAGTTTTTCTAGAATCCATGTGTGGGGAATGCAGTCAAAAGTCTTCCAGTAATCAATCCAAGCCATGCATATTTAATTTTCTAGGTTGTAAGGAGATATTATCAGTCTGTGGTTTTTCGGGTTTACATTTTCAACAGATTTACGAATTAGGATGTTTTTCTTTTATGTGAGCCATTCAGGTATTGTGTCTGATTCCATTGGCATCTCACTGAAACGTACTGCTAGTTCTTGAGAGGTGCAGTCGGTGGTCCATATTATGTTCTGTGACTTTTAATTCCATGATTATGTTCGGCTTTAATGCATCATACATATAATTTCTGAATTCATTGTTTCGAATTGTTAGGTTTGCTCCATATTGCTTCTCATCAATATTTTTTTCTGTGTTTTTTCTGATTTTATATATTTTGACCATCATTACACGTTCATAGGTTTTGAGTTTTTTTGTGTTTGGTTACTCATTTCATTTTCGCTGCGTATATTATGCCTCTATTCATGTTTTACACTTTCAGTCTTTATGTTATTGGTAAGTATTCTATGGGTACTATTTGTATATACAGGATGTATTTTCCCTCTCAAGTGCCCTATTTCAGTTTACGCTAATTTTCTCCTTTCGAGAATGTATCTCCTTATGCTGGCCAATTTGTAAGGGTTCATGAATATATTCAAAACTTGGTTATTTTTCTTCTAGAATTTAAATGAGTATCCTGGATTATTATTATTATTATTGTTTCACTTCTAAGAGCGCCCGATCTTGTTTGTTCTGGTAGGTTCTGTTAGAAGTCTCGTGGACTTTCTTTCTGCACATTATAAGCTTTGGTATTTGGTTGTTAATTATCGTGGGAGACATTCAACATCCAAATACCAATCTCAAAATCATATGCTGTCCCCCAGCAGACTATATTTGGGGGCTCACTCTGCTCTCATATCAATTCCGATTTCTCTGACATATTTCTTATTTATTTATTGCCCACAAGGGGCTAAACATAGAGGAGACAAACAAGGACAGACAAAGGGATTAAGTCGATTACATCGACCCCACTGCGTAATTGGTATTTAATTTATCGATTCCGAAAGTATGAAAGGCAAAGTCAACCTCGGTGGAATTTGAACCATTATATACCGTTTGTAGTAGTAGTAGTAGTAGTAGTAGTAGTAGTAGTAGTAGTAGTAGTAGTAGTAGTAGTAGTAGCAGCAGCAGCAGCAGTATTAGTAGTAGTAGTAGTAGTAGTAGTAGCAACAGCAGCAGCAGCAGCAGCAGCAGCAGTAGTAGTAGTAGTAGTAGTAGTAGTAGTAGTAGTAGTAGTAGTAGTAGTAGTAGTAGTAGTAATGATGATGATGATTTGTGTCAGGTTCTTTCTTATTGTTATGGGAATTTATGAGGGCAGTGAGTTTCCTGCTTGTAACTTTAAGTATCCACAAGTCTTCAATAGTCTTTCAAGTGCTTAAAACCCTCCTGATAATCTTTCCTGTCCATAAGGGGTAAACTCCTGAAGAAGCTCTACACGGCATTCTATTCCAATCCCCTTCAATCTTTTGAATATATCTGAACTTACAAGTTTCAATGCACCAATTATTACGGGTAAAACCTTTACATTTTTCATACCCCAATTACTTATGGTATGCACAAAGGCTTTACATTACATTCGGAATCATAAGTTTCAACCATTTACCTTAGATATCCAGGACCTTTCTTAACATCCTTGCTATTCAAAACAGACCGGATTTCTGAATACATTCAACTCTTGTAGTTACACCTTTCTCAATATGGAAATTGCCACGGCTCTTGGTGATGGTACCTAAAACTCCTATAATATTAGGTTGTCCCAAAAGTTCGTAAACACTTGCAAAAATTGAATTTTTACTCACCAAGTACTAACAAAAACAACAAAAATTATTCCTCAAAATAAAGACCATTATTTTCCAAGACTTTCTACGAACTTTTGGGACAACCTTATAACAGGGATTACTTTAATGGAAAGTCTTCACATGTTCTGCGACTGCTATATTCATGTCCACAGACAGAGTCAAATCTATGATGAGGAACTCATTTTCCTCTTCAGAACGACGACATCTGGTCGCCCTGTTCGAAGTTCGGGGTTAGTCTGTACAGTAAAATCCAATAAGACCTTAAACTGATTGATCTGTATTACACTCTTTGGGTGACGGTGGTACCATTATAATTATTAAAAAGGATATTACCAACATTACTACTACTACTACAACTACTACTACTACCACCACTACTACTACTACTACTACTACTAATAATAATAATAATAATAATAATAATAATAATAATATTAATAATGATAATAATAATAATGATAATGATAATGATAATAATAATAATAATAATAATAATAATAATAATAATAATAATATAAAACAACAACAATGATAACAATAATAATATTTTTATTATTACTACTACAACTACTACTACTACTATTATTATTATTATTATTATTATTATTATTATTATTATTTTAAAGACTCCGCCGGTTACGACGACGAGGGTCCCAGCTGATACGATCAACGGAACAGGTTGCTCGTGAAATTAACGTGCAAATGGCTGAGCATTCCACAGACACGTGTACCCTTAACGTAGTTCTCGGGGATAATCAGCGTGACACAGAGAGTGACAAGGCTGACCCTTTGAAATACAAGTACAACTCATTTTTGCCAGCTGAGTGGACTGGAGCAACGTGAAATAAAGTGTCTTGCTCAAGGACACAACGCGTCGCCGGGAATCGAACTCACAACCTTACGATCATGAGCCGAATGCCCTAACCACTAAGCCACGCGCCCTCACATTATTATTATTATTATATAATTGTCTAACATTTGGTAGTTTGAGGCAAATTTCTACTACATCACCCGCTACACCCCCGTGTTAATGGGATATGTGCAGCATTGTGTTTTCTTTTCTGTTGTTGAGAGTGCACAAATTCTTCCCGGTATTGTATTGTGATAGTTTTTTTATAGTTTTTTTTTTTGTTTTTCTCTTTAGGTGTGGTGCAGTCTTTTGTTGTATTAACGCTAGTATTGTGTGTTGAGTGCGTAATGCGTTAGTTGTCTTGATTGCTGGTGGAAGTTTATTTTACTGCATAATTGTTGTATAGAATGTGTCTTGTGTTTCTGGGTTGTTTTGTTTAGGTTGCACTATTGAATTCATAATCGCTTGTGTAGGATATGGGCTGTTCCTAGCAGGGCTATTTTTGGACAGTGTGTAGTGTTGAAGCTCCAGATATAGCTCCTAGGTTTTTGTTCATATTATTTATTATTATTATTATTATTATTATTATAATTATATGTTTGACTTTTGCTTTATATTTGTATAAGTTGGCTCCAAGTCTCACCCAG
The DNA here is from genome assembly GCF_006345805.1 of Octopus sinensis. Taxonomy (NCBI): domain Eukaryota; kingdom Metazoa; phylum Mollusca; class Cephalopoda; order Octopoda; family Octopodidae; genus Octopus; species Octopus sinensis. Next base: position 32,247,252 of record NC_043001.1, on the reverse strand, counting down.
AGACCTCAAGAGACAACAAGTTGGAAGTTCACGTTGTTGTTATGCCTAGTGTGCCATATATTTGGTTGGTTTTTGTGTTGTACTAGTGGATGTCTAAAAAAAAATTAAATTAAAATGTTTGTTTTAAACCTTGAGATTACATAGAATGTATTTTGCGTAGGATATAAGCAGTTCCCATGAGCACTATCTTTTGAATTTCTGCCATTTTTGGGTTTCCTGGTATCTGAGTTAGGTAGCAATCAGCCCCTTTTGCTATCATTCCCAGGGCATCTATGACAACAGGTATTGTTTTAGTCTTCAGGTTCCACATTTTGCTGATTTCTATTTCAAGATCTTTATATTTGCTCAGTTTTTGGTAGGTCATGACAGATACGTTTATATCGATTGGGACAGTCATATCAATGAGGAGGCATGTTCTTTGTTTGAAGTCTTTCAATATGATGTCTGGCCTACTTGCATCTATCTTTCTGTCAGTTTGAATGGTGAAGTTCCAGAGGAGTGAGATGTGGTCATTTTCTGGGGGTGGTTTGTGTTCCTACCAGTTTTTTTCCAGGTTTTTGCAGATTACCCAGTGAATATATTGTGCAGCTCTATCATGCCTATTGAGATACTCTGTAGGCGCTAGAAGACTGCACTTGGAGACCACATGATCAATGGTTTCATTTTGTTGCTGACATACACGACACGTTGGGCTACTGCCGATCTTTAATATGTTGGCCTTGTAGTTTCTTGTCGGTAGGCATTGATCTTGAGCTGCTATGATAAACCCCTCTGTTTCAGATTTTAAGCCAGAAGCCATTAGCCATTGATGGGTCAGGGCTTTGTCAACATCTGCATTATTTGCTCGCTTTGGGTATTTGCCATAGAGAGGTTTTTCTTGCCATTTATCATTCAGAATATCTAAGGCCGCAGATTTAGCACGGGTTTTCATGCGCTTAGCTTTTCATTATTATTATCATTATTATTATTATTATTATTATTATTATTATTATTATTATTATTATTATTATTATTATATTATCATTATTATTATTTCTTTTATCACGTGTTTTGTTGGAACTCTTAGAGCCTTGCATGCGTACCATGCTATCCGTTCTATTCAACTATCTAATACTTTCCTGATTATTCTGGCCGTGCCAAGGTAGCAAACCTTTCGTAACAGTTCTACTGGGTACTCGGTTCCAATTTCCTTTATATTTCTCTTGATGCCTTCTAATATTGTTCCCAAGGATCCAGCAATAAGGATCTCCTCCCCCTTTTCATTTTCCTTAGCCGGGCTTTTTCGTACTTAAATGGGTTGTGGTTATCGATATTTTCGCCTTCCTTCTTGAATATTCGTGGGTCAAAGGGGCACGCAACATCAACTTCATAGCATATGTAGAGCATCTTGCCGACCACCACTAGATCTAGTGTGTTAGGTTCTATCACCTGATCTATTTGGACGAACTATAACTATTTCCTTCTTTGTTTGTATATGATTCCTTAATTTGTATGGTCTCTAGCGTGTGGCCATAATATTGAAGAAAATAAGAATTTTCTTATAGGCGAAGGAATGGCTGTGTGGTAAGTAGCTTGCTTACGAACCACATGGTACTAGGTTCAGTCTCACTGCGTGGCATCTTGGGCAAATGTTTTCTACTATAGCCTCGGGTCAGCCAAAGCCTTGTGAGTGGATTTGGAAACTAATAGAAGCCTGTCGTATATATGTATTCATATATACGACGGGCTTCTATATACACACATACACATGTGTGTATGTATGTATATATGTTTGTGTGTCTGTGATTGTTCCCCCAGCAACGCTTGGCAAACGACGCTGGTGTGTTTACATCCTTGTAACTTAGTGGTTCGGCAAAAGAGACCAATAGAATAGGTACTAGGCTTACACAGAATAAGTCCTTGGGGCGATTTGCTCGACTAAAGGCGGTGCTCCAGCATGGCCGTAGTCAAATGACTGAAACAAGTAAAAGAGTATAGAAATATAATTTCTATATTAAATAAAAATAAATAGAAATTTATAGGAAGCTCTTTTTACGTGCTTGTCACACTAGTACCATCTTCCAAAGGTCTTCGTTATATGCTGATATAATCGGATTAAAATGTAAGGTAAAAAAAATATTTGTTTCATTAGCTTCAAACTTATTTGAAGATATAATACGAATTATAAATTGTTACACATTAAAGGTCTCATAAATATACAACAATATATTCCTATTATTATCGGGTCCGGGTTAGGAATTAAAACAGTTAAAGGCGGAATTATATCAAAAGATTTTTCATATCTATTGTATAAATTTGTAGCTTGCAGAAAAATTAGACAAGATGTTTATCCAGTGTGGGAAAAGAAAAATTAGTTGATATGCTTAAAATATTGTTTGCTCGTGTAAGCACGCGCAC
>NC_043001.1:32197355-32237355 GCF_006345805.1 Octopus sinensis | reverse complement strand
TGTCAAATTCAAGTAAGAGTAAAGCGTGGTCAGCTGGCAAAATCGTTAGTACGTTGAATGAAATGCTTAGCGGCATTTTTTTTCGTCCCTTTTCGTTTTGATTTGAAATCCTGCCGAGGTAGACTTTGTCTTTCATTCCACCGGGATCGATTGAGTACAATACCGATTAGCTGCTGGGATTGGTATAACAGACTTGCCACTCCAGATAATCGGCCCTATGAGTTCTAGGGCTCAAGAAATATTTTACATAATTAAGAAAAGAACGTTTGTAACATTGGTCCACACTAAAACATGCCATATATTTCGAAATAGATATGAGGGCTAAGACAGTTTTATTTAGATGTTTATTGTCAGTTGGTCAATCCCTTGTAAGTCTTTAGATTTACCCATACAAAAGAAGTAATACAGAAATAAATTCGTATGATTAAAGGAACACTAGTGAACAAGGGATATACAAATAATTCAGTAGCAACAAACTATACAATAGCGAAGCAAATGCAACACAATATATACAATGTACACAGTCAATATACGCAAAATAGCCATTCGTACATAAAGCATTTTACATCAACAAAATACATTCTACTTATAGAATTAATACATTATAAAATTTCCCGTTAAACAGTACACAAAATTCGATACAATCGTAAATTAGCATCAATAATATATTGTAAACCTGGAAATGTTTGAAAAAGATTCAAGTGAAACCACAAGCTTTTAAGTTTCAGATGACTAAATTGGTTTGTAAATTCATATGCACATATGATATTTGCCAGCATCATGATTTTATGTTATTCAGTACTTAAGTTACCACCCGTTTTTAACAAATGATTATGCAGCACGAAACAGATGACTTGCATTTTATTATGAAATAGAAAGCAAAAGTTAGATTTTTTTAAAATCCTTATTAATACAACTGTATGATAACGATATGACAATTGGAGGAAAACACAGAAGCTATTTGGAGAGAACGACTTAGAGCAAATATAGAACATTCAAACCAATCACACTTTAGAGACACAATATTTCGTTCGTGGACAAAAACTGAGAGCAGCAGCACGAAAACTGAAGACAAAATTTTAATCAGGCACAGCATGTTGCCGGGATCCTCCCTATTGTAATTAAAAGGTCGTAGCGACCTTTACCCAAGCTATTTCGTCCAGAAAGGAAAATCAACTATGGGATTCTTCAAATATCGACAAACAACCAGAAATTTATTGTTTTTAAACCCAAAATAAAAATAAAAAATTCTGAAAATATGTTAATAAAGATAAGTTAAACTGTGACATAGTCTTGCTTTCAACAACATATGCGCGCGCACACATTCATATTCGTTCATGTATACAGATATACATATACATGCATATATATGTATATACGTATGTGTGAGTGTGTATTCACATGTGTATGCATGTGTATGCATGTGTGTGTGTGTGTGTGTGCTAGTGTGTCATTCGCGATCTATTAGTGCCTATATCTAGGTAATTATTTGCATGTTTCATTTTGTTTTGTCTTGTTTTACTTAACGTATATTTTAAATATCAACAAACGTATTTCATTAGCAACCTGTATACATCATTAATGGAAAACTAACACTTTTTGAATTCAATAGCGCTGATCTTACTCTTTCCATTCATTTCGTATCTAAGTTCCAGTATGTCTATATATTTGCATGTGTTGTGGGAGTGATTTTTACGGTAAATAATTAGGAATAGAACGTCTCTCTAACAGAAAAAAATATGCAATGAATCCATATACACGAAGGTGTTTACATTATAATGAAATAATCACACCAAAATAAAGAATAAAATATGAAGTTTATTATTTAGTAATTCTTCAAACAGCCAAAAATTTTACTGTTTACTTTGTGTTATAGTAAAAGATATGATCTTTCGATTCGTTTGTGCCGCTTACCAGTAATAACGTGTGCTTAGTTTTCCCTCGCATTTTTCTTTATCTGCAGTTAGATCTCATGAAGTTAAAAGAGAGGTTTAATGCTAAAATAAGATCAAGATAACTGCAATTGAGAGGACTCAGCAATCTAATCTATGATAATATATTTCACGAAAAAAATTAGGTTTTTTTTTGTAGTCAGTCAGAGGAGCGTGTCTTTTTCAGTGGCTTAGTAACCAGTTGTAGGGTGAGGGAAAAGTTATCCCCGAACCGGAGATCTGGTTTGAATATTTGTGTCAGAGTGAACTCAACTAGAGACACATAAGTTAGTGCGATCACGGATTTTATTTACAACCCAAGAAAACTGTACGTAAAAAGACGAAACTAATACTGCAAAGCATTTCGATTCATTGAAACCACTGAATTGTGGCCGTGTTTCTTCAACTTGAAAGAAAGGCAAACAAATTTTATTTCAGCGGAATTTTGAACTGAAATTGCTGAGAGCCGAATCAAACAGCGTATGTCATTTTGTCCTACGTTCTAACCACTCTGCCAAGAAACTTCACTATTTAATATATAGTTCCTGAAGTCACAAATACATGTTCGAAATAAAATATAGAATACATATTCGAATTCACGCCAGGAATATACTTCATTGTAATTCATACAGAAAAATTTATCTATATAGATTTTTTTTTGTCTATATATTTTCATTTAACAAGCATTAACTATAGAAGCTGCGATGGATCTGAGGTTTGTTGGTGCAAAGTCTGCTGCTACCTTGTAATTCCTCTGTAGTAGTTCTCCGATGGTTCATATACCTTCATCCGGTGGTAAGCTGGTATGCATAGATCATAAATCCATCTATTGCATTCAAACATTTTACCAATTTAAAGAATATATACTATTCAAGATGTTTCAAATCTTGTCTTGATTCCAATCTAGGTGGAGTCATATATGGAAAATAGTGACAGGAACAGTCCAAGGGAGTTACAGCTGTGAGCATTATAAGTATCAATGAATCATTTAATTGGGAACAGAGAGTGGGGAACACCAAGAAGAAAACAGGCAAGTTGACCAGTCGAGTGGATATTTATTAAGCCTTGGTCCACTTTTTGTTAGTTCCTTTACAAACAACCGTAATACCACTTAGAAAAACAAAAGGTTGATCAGTGAATTGAAGGTTAGTAATAATAATGAGTTAGAATGGATGTTGGCCCATATGCTCAGTTGTCTTTTCAGTCGGTAATCTACAGTTTTGATGTTTTCAGAGACATAATGTTAACTATTCCCGGCAGTCAAACAATCTTATATATTAAATGTTTATCTTCCACGATAAACAGATATATTTATCTTCGTCGAATCTGAAACTCTAATCAGATAATCGCACTCAATTGCTGAGATCTTAGGTTTTATCCCAAAGCTTCATTCAACAGAAAGATAATACACGTTATAGGAATACAGACATACTTACATACACATATGATAAAAATCACACAAATAGCACAAGATTATGAGTTAAACAGGAGACGGTCAAACAAACAAATAATATATGGAGTCAGACAAGTGAAAAGACGTGAGTGAAAAAGCGTAGAAATATAAAGAAAAGCAACAATCCAAGAAGTGTACAGTGGAGCTAAATATGCCAAGGGAAGAAATCTAACATTTTAGCGATACTCTTTATCAAATAGATGGAAAAAAGATTTAAGTAAACGAATAGATATACGATTTTGCATATATCAGTTTACATGGCAAGTTTGATGTGTGATTATGTGTTACGAAAACTACTTTGCAACCACATGATCTCGTGTTCAACTTCACTGAGCAACACTTTGATTTTGTATTTTCTATCATAACAGTAGACTTCCCAATTCTTTGTGAGAAAATTTGGCAGAAGGAAACTGTTTCGAAGTTTTTTCAACATATGCGAGTGTTCTTGCCTTTATAACCGTAACAAATTACAACAGGACTCGGTTTGTATACTTCTTAATTTATCGGTTCGTCAGCCAGACTGGTGGAATAAACCGTCAAGCAAAACTTGAACCCCAATCATTAAGAATTTTATAATGAATTTGAACATATTCCTAGTTTTGAGTCCCCACACATAAATAATCATTCAGTGGTTATTTGTAACGCTGTTTAACATAATATAAACACACGGACTTAGACAGGACACGAAGACACATCCATACACATATATGTAGATAGGACAGACAAACAGACAGACAGTGGGAGATGGAGCCAGACAGGCAGATACATACATAATACATACATACATATATGTGTGTGTGTGTACAGAGAGAACGAGGGAGCGAGAAACAGCGAGAGAGCTATAAAAGGAATATCCAAGAAATATTCGGCAGTTTAGATATTTGCATTAACAAATTGATTTAGTAGTACATTACTGCCGGGAATCGAATTCATGACCTTATGATTGTGAGCCCAATACCCTAACCACTAAGCTATTAGCCTTCAAATAAAAGTATTTAGATACATACATACATACATACATACATACATACATACATGTGGAGGCGCAATGGCCCAGTGGTTAGGGCAGCGGACTCGCGGTCGTAGGATCGCGGTTTCGATTCCCAGACCGGGCGTTGTGAGTGTTTATTGAGCGAAAACACCTAAAAAAGCTCCACGACGCTCCGGCAGGGGGTGGTGATCCCTGCTGTACTCTTTCACCACTCTTTCTTCTGTTGGCCTGCTCGCTTAGCCAGCGGGGTGGCGTCATTCAAAGGCTAAAACAATGCGAACGCATTGTGACCAGCGATGTGTAACAACATCTGATGGTCTGGTCGGTCACGTGATGGTGATGATGGAAATACATACATATCAAGAAGGGCGAATATATATTTTTTATCAGACTCCTTGCACACCCTCACATATATGCATAATACACGTGCACGTGTGTTTGTGTGCATGTGTGTGTATTATGTATGTATGTATGTATGTATGTATGTATGTATGTATGTATGTATGTATGTATGTATGTATGTATGTGTATGTGTGTATGTATGTAGGTGGAATTTACAAAATAACAAAAGATGAAGACAGGTGTGTAAACAACAATTAAGCGTATTAGTTTTACGCTCGGGAAGGTTAGAAAGTCTTTTACGTTTCGAGCCTACGCTCTTCAAAAGAAAGGAACAGGAGAAAATAAACGGAGGGAGAGAATAAAAAAAGCTTTAGTGGCTAGCGGTCAATCATGTATGTATGTATGTAGTATGTATGTATGTATGTATGATGTATGTATGTATGTATGTATGTATGTATGTATGTATGTATGTATGCATGTATGTATGTATCAATCACGTAGTTTCTCCCGAAAGGGACGTTATTCTAACACGTCATTTTAAAAAATATACTTTAAAATATGTTTTAAAATAAACTTTAACATATAATTAAAAACATTTTAAGATAGTTTTTGCCTCAAATACGAAGCTCTTTAGATATGGAGTGAAGTTAAGATTAATGTATGTTTAGAAAACAGGATTTTCTTATAAGATCTGCAGACGTAGGCACAAACCACGCATCTGTTAACAATGGTATATTGAACCATATTGCCCGTAGTACTAAACTGGTACATATTTTAGCAACTTAACGGTACAAAGAGCCATTGGCATTCACTGAACATACAAGGCACAGCGAGGTAACATAATACCGTTGAGCATTTTGTCCACAGCTCTATCGATTTTGCCAATCTGTTACCTTTCAAAGGTATTATAGTAATACATTTACCAGTATTATTGTAAATATAATTACGATAAGGTAATCTAGAACCCTTTTTTGACAGAACAAATGTATATATTTTTAATGAGTTAGAAACAGCAGATAAACCGGTAGCCAAAGCTCCATCTAATCAAGTCCTACTGTTTTTTCTTCGCGAACAGTGAAGTACAGGCAACGTTGTCCAACTTGTGTTCTTATTTGACTACATTATGATTTATGGAAGGTCTGGCTGCTACATCTAGCAAATCCAATGGCAACTTGTAGCCTGCAGCATTGCCTTACAAAGTGGATGTTTCTGGCGTTGGCGTCCTGTAACCCCAATGGCAACGAGATCTGTGCTGTGATTAAACATAATATAACCGTGACCACCCTATCATTTTCAAGTTATGTGAGACTATATTATCTAATGTGTCAGCTCCCGAAACAGGAAGCTGGGATACGAGCGAGATTTGTTAGCTGTTTCCAGTACGGTTAGGGACCATGTATCTATCTTTGTAGTGTAGCTATAGATGTGTTATATTAGTTCAGCCATGTAAGGCGGCGAGCTGGCAGAATCGTTAGCACGCCGGGCGAAATGCTTAGCGGTATTTCGTCTGCCGTTACGTTCTGAGTTCAAATTCCGCCGAGGTCAACTTTGCCTTTCATCCTTTCGGAGTCGATTAAATAATAAGTACCAGTTACGCATTGGGGTCGATATAATCGATTTAACCCGTTTGTCTGTCCTTGTTTGTCCCCTCTGTGTTTAGCCCCTTGTGAGTTGTAAAGAAATAGGTATTTCGCCCGTCTTGACGTTCTGAGTTCAAATTCCGCCGAGGTCGACTTCACCTTTCATCCTTTCGGAGGTTATAATATAAGTACCAGTTGAGCACTGGGGTAAATGTAATCGGCTTATCCCCTTCTCTGAACTTGCTGGCCTTGTGCAAAAAATTGAAATGAAATTAGTTCAGCCATTATAGTATGCACAGCATAAATTTCTAATGAAAACAGATAATTGTTGAGAAGAGTCACAGTCCAAATGAATTTTGCCACTGTAGATCACTGGTACTTCAGTTTATTCCCCAATAGGATTAAAATGAAGATTAAACCGGTCCAAAGAATTATTAGTATTACTTGATTAAAGAAAAAAAAATATCTCCATAGTATTGTAGAAGGTAAGATTCGAAAACGTTTTCGTTTGGTAAAGAAGTTAATCAAATGTGAAAATCCAAGGGATTGAGTAACAGAATGCGACTTTATTTATTTACGGATTACACCTGTCAAATAGCAGAAATAAATCCTTATAATATAGTTCACAAGACAGATTAAAGAATGACTCATTATCTAACAAGCTTAAGACAAGGTTTTCTAAAAACAATTTAGATGCCATTGCTATGTTGCAAGTGAAATATTTCAAAACAATCCTAATAAATACACCCCAGGCAAGACATCCCTTCAGATAAATGAGGTGTTCATGTTTAAACTCGCAAGGATGAGTATTATAGTTTTTAATCTTTATTTCTCAAATACGGTGCTGTGCCTTTTTAAAACATTTTCACGATTTAATTTCATAACATCTATTATTTCATTGTGAAGAATATTCATACCAATTAGGGATATGTGCTTACTAGAAATATCAGCCATATACTTACTCAAATTTCACCTAGGATCATTAGAATTATGAACGTATTGGATACGGCTGTTTTAAAGTAATCTTGAACCAATTTTGAATGTGAATACTAATGGTATATTTGCGTGAATGCTTTGGTCAATTGTCATAATTTAGTTCACATATTTACAACTTCATACGCGCATACGCACGCACATGCACACATATACATGTATGTGCATATGTATGTATGTATTATTATGTATGCCAATTCTATTTTTAATTATTATAAATCTTCCATTGAGGAGAGGGAGCCGGTTTCCATCAAAGATACAAGGGTCCATCTTTGGGATGTAGTTAACACAGACAAATTCACATTTGGAATTGAGAAAAGTCTTGCATATTTTTACTGTTCCACTCACAGATTGCACTTGTAATGTACGAATTAGCCGGTCGATTTCTCTTTCTGAAAAGCCCAGTTTATCCATATTCTCCTTTAAGCATTTACTAACAAAACCTAGTGCTTCAATTATTATTGGTATAAATATGAATTCATAGTCTGGATATGGAAGCTAGAGGTTTCGAAGTAATTGTCCATATATATCCTATTTTTCTTTGATTTTCAAAGAGCTATTTATATCTGCAAAGCAGCTGACCTCTATGACAGTACATACCATGCCCCTCTGTCCCAAACATGTAGGTATGTATGTATGTATATCCTTTTTATTCTTGTACTTTACTTGTTTCAGTCATTTGATTGCGGCCATGCAATTCAGGTACGTCTTCTCAGGATAGGTGCAAGCGAGTGACAAGAATTTCGCTTTGCAACCACTCTACACCGGGTTGAGTGCCACTGCGTGGACTTGGGCAAGTGTCTTCCACTAATGTTCCCGGTGGACCAAACCTTTGTGAGTGGATTTGATAGAAAGAAATTGAAATATAAATGTTCTAAAACAGCCTTAGATTTTTATCTCATTCTGAAAAAAATTATATATATGTATAAATATATATATATATTCAATATGTGACCGCGTGTATAACGTTGACGTTTTTATTTCTCTGTCTTCCCTTCTTTGGACTTTTTCTATATTTCTGGTGAAGAGCTCCGCTCGAAACGTGAAGTCCTCTTTTTCTGAGCCTCTAATAACACACTACTTGTACCACGTCCTCGCGTTGTTGCTTTTGTTTGCTTGTTCACGTTTGGATTGATTATATATATATATATATATATATATATATATACTCAAGCCACCAACCATTAGGGTTTGAAGAGATTCTGTAAAGCTAAGCGCTTTGTGGACGTGAAACCCATGGTAACCACGCAGACTGGCCATATCTGTATGTATCTTATTACTCTACTGCTCTATAACGTAGAGTGCTTCTCTTTCGGATTTATGATTTACACGTGTGTGTGTATATATACACACATGTATATACGTATGTACGTGTGTGTGTATGTGTGTGTGTGTGTATGTGTGTGTGTGGATTTATCCTCTGCAACCGCTTGACAACCAGTGTTGGTTTGTTTATGTCCTTTTATCATAGCGGTTCGGCAAAAGGAGATGATATAATAACTGCTAGGTTTTAAAACATGTAAAGACAGGGGTCGATTCGTTTGGCTAAAACCTTTCAAGGCAGTGCCCCAGCATGGCCGCAGTCTAATGACTAAAACAATTAAAATATATATAAATAAGTTTACTAATTTGAAAATTAATGAAAGCATTTTCCATAAAATAAAAAATTGTAGACTAAAAACTGGTGTAGATTATAAGTGATATCTAACTTTATCACGAACGATAGAAGAAATCGACTTGAGCCCGCCCCCAATATATCACTAGTGGATATTTTACCTGGTTTCAGAATGCTAAGAAACAAAGCTGGCACCTGCGAAATTTGAACTCAAAATATAAAGGGAAGTAACTAAACGTCACAGAGTTATGAGCCAACACTCACTCGCATCTAATTTCCCTCTATTTCCCATTATTTTTAATCCGTATGTATGATTGTGCTGTCCGAAGCAAACAGGTATTTAGATGTAATTCTGTAGGAATGTAGTTTATGAAACAAATTCTTTTATTTAGACATCTTAATCTAGATTTCAATCACTGCGGGAAAATTTCAGCTACACAAAAATTAATTTTTATACTTTTTCTTTTTTTCTATGCAAAAATCTTGCTTAATATAAACTGGCGATTTTTAATTTAAGACTTACTTATGAAACTGAATTGAAAAATTAGTCTCATAAATAAACTCCTTTCATTCGTGCGTGTGTATATGAAGGAAGAAAGTTTTCGTATATAGATGCAGATTTTAAAAAATATATGTGAGACAAAGAACTAATCACTATTCAGTATTGAAATAATTCTTTGCGTTGTCATTTAAGCCGAACCTGTAGCCCTTAAATTTTTACTTAAATTCATACGTAGATACTTTTATCGAGGGAAAAGCTATACTGTAAGGACAAATTTATTTTCGAACAGTTGAGAAATACAAACATGAAGGGAAATATTTTCACTTTGATTACTCTTTAGTTCGCTTCGACAACACGGTGGGAGACAGACAGCCAACGTATGTTGGCAAGAGACTCACTGAATCCATCAGCATATGGTGGCGGGGAGGGGTGCAGTATCTCGTACCAGCCACGCAAAACTTGATGATGACGTAATTGTTTTCGATTTTTATTGTTTATTGTTTCAGTCTCAGCTTTTCAACGAGAAAATGGGTTGATAAAAACTATTGATCTTTTGATTTTATAGATTTCAAATAGACTTTATATCAAAAAAATTAAAATAGGAATATACACATACACACATGTGTTTATGTGCATGCGTGTGTGTATAACGTGCACCAGGTGTAAGCTGGAAAATCTATCATCACTGATTTAATATTTCTGCAGGTGTACCAAAGTATATCTTTCTTTCTATTAGCCCGCAGGACGGTATGTTTATAAAGGAATGCTATGTATGAAAATGTGACATTCATAAATTAACCAAGCTTAATTAAATGAAGATCGGGTCGCAAAGTAACTCAGTAATTAGACTTTGTTATTGTTATCATTGTCGCTGTTTAACACCGGGTCGACAAACCCTTGATTCAGAGACATTCCACCAGTAAACATACCGTCATTCTAAAGATATCTAGGACTACATTATTCAAATTATTACACCTATTTCTTGATGCGGTAGGGTATGTTTAAGGGATATTTGGATACGATATCTAACAACATGAACGACCATCTTGAGATCCCCTCCCCTCGTATATTCCTAACGATATGTATCGAAGAATTACTCATATTTTAGAAACTAGTGGCCATCTGCTTTGACAATGGCTATTACAGACACATAATGAAAGCCATAGGGAGATAGGTATAAATGTGTCTCCGACAAGTATAATAAAGGGAAAAACACGAGATATTTGATATTTTGTAATATCTCGTATTTTGGTGGGGGGTTTTTTCTTTGTATATTTTTTTCTTTTTTGTTCCAGAGTTGAAGTCTGATGTAGCAGACTTAGTGTGTATTGAATACGATTTAAATTCGTTCGTAATAACATTATATATATATATATATATATATATATATATATATATATGTGTGTGTGTGTGTGTGTGTGTGTGTGTGTATACATACATATATACATACATACTTGAATATACAGAAACATACAAGAAGTCCACATATACACACACATATATGCATGTATGTAAGTTAATACACATGCACACTTATCTATATGGGCATACGTACAAGGCACACATACACATGGATATGTGTGTGCATGCGTGTATGTATATGTATATACATATATGAATGTAGTATGAAAAGTAATTTTTCCAATATATATGTGACACGTAGCTTTAGGTACTCGCGACACACTTCTATATTAAAAGCATCTAAAACCATAAACAATATGTAGGAGTGAATATATTGCAATTTATTTACGTAACAAAGCCTTTAATATTTGCGTACTTATTATACATATTTAAAGATCCTATGAATATGCGTGTGTTATATATTTATGTCTTCTCTGGCTGTGCGTGTGTGTATGAGCTTGAGCAGGTGTGAGCGTGTATGTGTGTATGATGGGATTCGTATAGCTGTATATTACTCTTTGTGTACCCAAATACACACACTCTTTGATGAATGGCTAAGAAGTTTCCACTGACATTTTGTCTTGATCACGTTACTTGTGCAGCCACTTCTTCCCACTTAAGCTGTTCTCTTCCACCGGAGAGCGTATCAATATCACTTCCGTTTTATAACGATCGACTTAAAGTGTTTACATTTTTAAAAGCAGCATCGCTGTATAGTCAATTTATAAATACGTAATTAATAAGCATACACAATACCTCACAAATAAAACATACATACAATATCGCAAAGCCCTTCAGACAAGTATACGGACAAATATTTATACTTTTATTCATTGAAAATCCACTTATAAACTTTGAAATCATATAAATACATACATTCGATTTGCATATATGTCTGCATATACATACGTGTTATATGTACGTGTGTATGATGCGTTTCTGCGCATGTGTGCATGCGTGTTTGCGTAAGTGTATGCGTGTGTATTTTTGCGTCTGTGTGTTTATATGTGTGTGTGTTTCTGTGTGTGTGTGTGTGTACTGAAATGCGATTTATTCAACATTCAAATAAAGGCATGTAATTTGTCGACGTACGTGCAGAGTATTCAAACCTATGGTACTTACAACCGTTGTTACATACGATGTTTATTCATATATTATTGTTGTTGCTGTTATTATTATTATTATTATTATTATTATTATTATTATTATTATTATTTTATTATTATTATTATTATTATTATTATTATTATTATTATTATTATTATTATTATTATTATTATTATTATTCGGAGTATAATACCCACTGGGTGCATATCTTTCATTATGGTGAATCGATTATGTTATATTCATTTAATACACTATATTATTTATTCATATAGAAATTTTCATTATCGTACTAAATTTCTTTATATATGCACACACACACACACACACGTACACACACACACACGTGTGTGTGTCTGTAGTTACATTGTATAAACTATATAAACACACACTTGTCGTATCTCGTTACAATGCTTGTCCGTCGATTTCTGAGGAATTCTATTGTATGAGAAATAATTGCATTGTAATAACATCATCTCTGAATCCTAACAACATGATTATTATTATTATTATTATTATTATTATTATTATTATTATTATTATTATTATCATCATCATTATCGTCATCATCATCATCATCACCACCACCATCATTATTATTATTATTATTATTATTTTATTTTTATAATTGATGTTGTTGTCGTCACTGTTGTTATTATTTATTACTATTATTACCAATAATAACATTACTACTTTACTTATTATTGTTGTTGTTATTTTTATTATTATCATTATTATTATTATTATTATATTATTATTATTAATATTAGTAGTAGCAGTAGTAGTAGTAGTAGTACTAGTACTACTACTACTACTACTACTACTACTAATACCTTTATTATTGTTGCTGTTGTTGTTGTTGTCGTTAGTGCTATTATTATTGGTATTACTGTTATTTTCCTTATCGTTGTTAACAATATTATTTATAACCATTCATTCTGATTATAATATTTGTCTCTAGTCATGTTATCATCATTATTGCCATCACCACCACCACCACCATCATCATCATCATCATCGTAATGATCATTATCATCATCATCATCATCATCATCATCATCATCATCATCATCATCATCAGCATTGTCAACATTATCACGAAAATTCGTAATTATTCTCTCTGACGAGCGCTTCTTCATAAATAAAAATAATTATAAATATAAACACAGACGTGGTAATAAACAAACGAGTTACACACTTATGATCTGTCCTTCTAATGTTGTTGAACAATACAAACTAGTTTTACATGTGGTTCTTTTGTTTCCATAATTCTATATTAATAAAATACTGTTTTCTCCCATATTTTGAAGTTGTTTTGTATTCAATTTAACACGAATATGGAGGGGATTTTGAGTGTGCACACAAATTAAGGAGCGGGAACTTGTAGATATTTACGTGCATATATGTAAGTACGTGTGGGCATACACACACACATGTATATATGTATATGTGTATGTACATACGATATCAATATATATGTGTGTGTATGATATAGATAGATAAATAAGATAGATAGATTGATAGATAGATAGATAGATAGATAGATAGATAGATAGATAGATAGATAGATAGATAGATAGATAAATAGATAGATAGAAAAGACGCACAGACACACGTGTGTGTGTGTACTGTCGCTTGCTAGACAGATTTTATTTTCTCAATAAAGATAACTTCAGTTTCTTTCCAATTAAATATGTGCTACGGTGCTGCAAAAATATTCATTACTAATTACATTTAAGTAAGTTTTACAATAAAACAGATCTGCCATAGTTCTCTCTTACGCTGTGAGTGCCAAACATTAATTGCTTCGTTCTACAATGAAGAGAAATCAACAAGGCGTCTTGTATTAGTGAATTCCCATAAATCCAGAGATAATCACATCCGTCGTTACAGAGATATTCTTATATCCATGTTACCGTCAGATATGAGACATCGAAAGACAAACTCTGAGTAGCGAGGATGTGCAAAAACCAGCTTCGTACTACATGTATATGCATATATATATATATATATATATATATATATATATATATATATATTATATATATATATATATTTATATTTAAATATATACATATGTATTTATATATATATATATACCACATCGTGTATTGAATACATGTTCATAGATACGTACATATACATACATACATACATCTACACACACATTTATATATATATACGTGCATGTATACATGCACGCATACATATACGTTGATGTGGTTATTAAGATAAGAGCGTGTGCATGTGTATCAGGTTGCGCGTGCGCGTGGAGCGTACGTGGATGCATGTGTATGAGGGAATGATAAAAAGATTAATCAATAAATTCGCACGCATGCAAATACATCCATACTAAGAGACATATAGCCATACACACATAGAAACACAAACACATATATGTGTGCATGTATATATATATATATATATATATATATATATGCAATCACACACATACACATTTTATATACCTATATATTATATATATAGGTATATTGCATATATTATATATTTATGTATATTTTATATACATTCACGCATGCACACTTATGTATGCACGGATACCAATAGTTTATATTTTATATACGCAAAAGTATCTCTCTTCCGTTTGCGTGTAAACATTTTCATATTCTTCCGCTTCTAAATACGTATTTCTCTATACATACATTTATTATTATGTGGCTATCTATTGTTTATATTATGCATGCACGAATGCATACGTATATATACATCTGTATATAGTCTGTATTTTCCTCTACGTTTATAAAAGCGATTAGACTTTGTGTGTGTGTGTGTGTGTCCGTTCGTGTGTGAATATGTTACTGTCTAGATGAATGCCCGTTTCCCTAGTTCCACCCCAGTGACGACATTGATTAAGCGTTGTGTGTGGAGTTAGCTACCAAATGACTTAACATAATATATTCAAAATGGCGAGCGGCAGTTTAAATTGAGAATGAAAGATCATTCGTCTTTGTTGTTTTTGATTTTTTTTCTTTTACTTTTATATTTTTGATTTTGCTTTTCTAGACTTGGCCAGGTTTAAAAGTCAGGGTCCTCTACGTAAAAATATTAACCGAAAGTAATCAAAGAGATATGAAAGTGAAATCTTAGAAGGTAATATCTCGTAGATTAAACATTACGTAAATACTAAACGTAGCTTTAATTTTATTAGTTCCACACTTTCTGGTAGAAGTTTTGTTTATCTCTAACATGTTGCATGTTCTAATAACGTGGGTATTATTCGTCCTTGTTTAGCCCCAGGTCAGCTCTTACTAACCAGATCTACCATAAAGCGATCCTCTTCTGACCATCCCCCCTTATTTATTTTTCGTTTATTTATTCTAAACTGCGAGAAATTTCGTTTAACAAAAATAAAAAATGAAACATTGAATTTTAAGTTGTTCTTTCAAACGACCCATCGCACACACGCACACACACACACACACACACACATGTATATAATATACATATGTGTGTGTGTGAGTGTATGTGATAGTTGTTAGTGTTTATATATCTACATTTATCTATATTTGTCTATATCTATCCACCTATCGATCTATCTACCTATATATATATATATATATATATATATATTGAGGATAAGTAGGCAGTCAGAATTTTGGATAATTCTTTATTAGCGCTTTCATTCGTTTATCGAACTCGTCAAGTCAAAATCAAAACACACACACACACACACATATGCACGTATACAGGAACATGTATGTGTGTTTGTGTGTCTCTGTCTCTCTGCCTGTGTATATGCGTATGCGTGTGTGTCAGTGCCTGTGTACGTGTTTGTGTGTGTGTGTGTGTGTATGTGTATGTGCACGCGTGTGTGTGTGAGTGATTGTGTGTGTGTGTGTGTTTGTGTGTATGTGTAAAAGACAGTATGGGATTAAGGAGTAGAGACAGAGAATGCTTCTTGATTATTTCCTTATGTTAGTAGCGGTAGGTTATGGGAGACCTACATTGTCACTATTATTCTTGCATAATTCACAGTAATACATTTGGTCAGTTCGATCGATTGTACTTTTACTCAGATATATTCCAATCAGGACGACACTTATTATAGTTCATCATATTTTCACCAGTCTTGCTTCCATTGTCTACTGTCACTGCATCCCCAAACGCAGGCATGTGCAATATAGAAATAGGCAATGTCTCGTTTTGGACTTATGTTGTTTTTTTTTATTACTTTGAAAGTATATTGTATTCAATTTCTATACACCACCTAATCATATTCCCAGGGATTTTCGTTCTGATTAACTCAACATCTTTTTTTTTTTATCATTTAGCCTTTTTAAATCGTGTATTAATATGCTCATTGGGAAAGATTAACATTAATATGGAAGCTATATTTGCTTTTAATCCCTATATTTTGATTATCTCTGTTTTCGGACCATTCTGATCGTATAAAGTCTATATTTCATTTATTTCTTTTAGTGATGTAGGATTTTTTTGTTCCGAGAGATTCGTCGCATGTGAGGTACATCTTTACCTTCTTGTTCTTTACAATTATATCAGTTTCTTATAATAATAATAATAATAATAATAATATAATAATAATAATAATAATGATAATAATAACAACAACAACAACAACAACAACATTAACAACAGCAACAACAACAGCAACAATAATAATAATAACAATTATTATTATTATTATTATTATTATTATTTATATTATTATTATTATTTATATTATCATTATTATTATTATTATTATTATTATTATTATTATTATTATTATTATTACTATAAGACTGCAGAAAACTCGTGTACACCTGAGGTCACAGGTAGTAACCCGCTATCCGGAGAATCTCTGCTAGGAATATGACCGAACCTGTGACAAACTGTAATAATAATAATGACGACGATGATAATGATGATGATGATGATGATGATGATGTTGATAATGATAATAATAATAATAATAATAATAAAAAAAAAAAAAAAATAATAATAATAATAATAATAATAATAATAATAATAATAATATTAATTATGATGATGATGATGATAACGACAACGACGACAACAACAACAATAACAATAATAATAATAATAATAATAATAATAATAATAATAATAATAATAATAATAATCTTTTCTGCTATAGTCACAAGGCCTGAAATTTTGAAGGAGGGGACAGTCGATTACATTGACTGCAGGGTTTCACAGTTACTTAACTAATCGACCCGGAAGGGATGAAAGGCAGCAACGGGTGAAATAATGCTAAGCATTTCGCCCGACGTTGATAATAATGCATGTTTATTGTAATGACATATCAATGTATACAGTGAGTTTCTTTGTCCTCGATGTCAAGGAAACACTCGGTAAGAAATAGACACGAAATTGAGAGAAGAAAAAGAAAGAACCAAATAATAATAATAATAATAATAATAATAATAATATGAAACCTATTATAAAATGATACCAGGCTTACCATCCCTACAGGAAGGGCAAAAAATCGCGTTAACTGGAACGACTCATGTACAGAGAAGAGCATTATCGCTGTGAAAACAACATCCATTCATGAATTTATTTATTTATTTATTTTTTTAAATACATATTTTACCTTGGAATTTGCGTGTGTAATCTGGGAATGCATCCGAAGAGCTTCTCTGCCCCAGGTGTACAGAAAACACTCGTCGAGAAATGGAAGAAAATTTGAAGTCAGTAGGAAAAAATCAACAACAACAACAGCAATAATAATAATAATAATAATGATAATAATAATAACAATAACAACAAAACAATAACAACAATAATAATTACAATAATAATAATAATAATAATAATAATAATAATAATAATAATAATAATATAATAATAATAATAATAATAATAATAAAATGTTTGAAAAACCTTGTTAAACTGCTGCCCTAGATATTTTCAACGATAAATGGCAAGGAAAACCTCCAAATGTCAAATACCTGAAGAGAGCTAATAATGTTGATATCGACAAAGCCTTTACTCATTAATGGTTAGCGTCTTCTGGCTGAAAATCAGAGACAGAGGGGTTAATCATAGCAGCCTAGGATGAATGCCTACCTACAAGAAACTATCAGGCCAACATCTTAATGAACAGCAATAGCCCAACATATTGTTTGTGTAAACAAAGGCTAAAACCATCGCTCGTGCTCTCTCCATGTGCAACATTCTTGTGCCCACAAAGTATCTCAACTGGCATTATAGAGCAGTACAGTATATTCACTGGGTAATTTGCACGGACCTGGATACCTACCACATGATAGAAACTGGTGGAAATACAAACCACCTCCAGTGCTTGAAAATGATCACATCTCACTCCTTTGAAACTTTACTGCTCAAACTGACAGAAAGATAGATGCAAATATACCAGACTATGTTAAAGGATTTCAGACAAAAATCATGTCTCTTCGTTGACATGTCTGCTCCAATCGACATAAATATGTTTGTCAAGACCTACCAAAAACTGATCAAATATAGAGATCTTGAAACAGAAATTTGCAATATGTGGAACCTCACGACTAAAACAATACTTGTTGTCATAGGTGCACTAAGGATGATAACAAAAGGGCTTGATTGATACAAGAAACCCCAAAATGGAAGAAATTCAAAAAAATAGTGCTTGCTCGTGGGAGCTAATATTGTTTATGTGATTCTAAAAACATTTTAATTAGTAAACATCAAAAGTACTTTTAAATGAACATAATAGCAAACGAATTCGACAGTCATCTTAACATCACACTATCATCTTATCATCAAATTATTTTGATTTTCTTATATTTTGTCAGACATTCTCTAGAACAATACTCTGTGCAAAACCAAACATATTGTACCCTAATCACAATACCAGCTTGAACTTCCAGTTTGTTGTCTTTTGAAGTCTCCGAGTGAGACTTGGAGTCAACTTGTATAAACACAAAGCAAAAGCCAAACATATAATGAAACTTATATTATTGTTCTTATTGTTGCTGTCTTTGTTGTTCTTGTTTTCGTAGTTATTATTATTAATTTTATTTTTGAGATCACATTTGAAAGTGCATGGAAATGCATCTCCCTTACGGAAATGCGTTACAAAAAAAAAAGTGATTTTCCCATACATTAATTGCAAGACGGATAGTTGGGTATATTTGTCTTGTTCTCACTCTCGAGTATTTATCCAATTATTTCGGATAATTTATTCTCTATCCATTTAATATGATGGAAGAAAGTTAACATTGTTTTCTTCAACTGCATTATTTTGGTAAGTCGACAAGCATCGTTGTTGGGTTCTCAAAATGGCTACGTCAGAGGTAATAGGAATACACACTAGTCACAATATCGAAGAA
Source organism: Octopus sinensis (assembly GCF_006345805.1). NCBI lineage: Eukaryota > Metazoa > Mollusca > Cephalopoda > Octopoda > Octopodidae > Octopus > Octopus sinensis. The sequence continues at coordinate 32,218,127 of NC_043001.1, read as the reverse complement.
ATTTAAAAGTTTACACGTGGCTGTGTGGTAAGAAGCTTGCTTACCAACCACATGGTTTGGGGTTCAGTTCCATTGCGTGGGCAACTTTTTTCTACTGTAGTTTCGGTCCGATCAAAGCCTTGTGAGTGGATTTGGTAGACGGAAACTGGAAAAAGCCCGTTGTTTATATATATATATATATATATATATGTGTGTGTGTGTGTGCGCGCGCGCGTTTGTGTGTGTGTGTGTGTTTGGTTGTGACTGTCACCTACCACATCTTGACAACCGGTGTTGGTGTGTTTACGTTCCAGTAAATCTGCGGTTCAGATAAAAGACCGTTAGAATTAGTAGTAGGCCTTAAAAAAATAATGTCCTGGGGTCAGTTTGTTCGACTAATAACCTTTCAAAGCAAGTGCCCCAGCATGGTCGAAGTCAAATGACTGAAACAAGTAAAAGATAGAAAATTTTAAAAAAGCCTGGGAAATAAAACGTAATATAGAGTCGAAAATGTTAAGTGATTTTTTTTTTAATGATAGAACAATATTAACTAACAATCCACAGAGCACCAACGAATTTTTTGCTAACGCTACAAGTCACATGCAAGTACCAAACATGGATTAGCTATAATAATAAAAAAAAAAAACTTTTATATCGCTAAATATAGTGCTTGCTTTCCTGAAATTCATAATTAACAAAGAGTGAAAATGAAGTAGTAATAATAATAATAATAATAATAATAATAGTAGTAATTATTATTATTATTATTATCATTATTATTATTATTATTATCATTATTATTATTATTATTATTATCATGATAGTAATAATAATAATCATTTCTACTAGAAGCACAAGGCCTCAAATTTGGGTGAAGGTATTAGGTCGAATACATTGACCCCTGTCCGTAACTGGTATCTATTTAATCGACCCCCGAAAGTATGAAAGGCAAAGTCGACGTCGGCATAAATTTTGCCCGGCGTGCTCTGCCAGCTCGCCGCCTTAATAATAATAATAATATAATAATAATAATAATGATAACGACGACGACGACGATGATGATGATGATGATGATGATGGTGATGATGATGATCTGAATAGTAACTTTCTCGTAAAAGTAATACTGAAAGGCTCACTTCCCAAAGATGGTAAGCGTCATTTTATACTTGTGACCAATACTGTCTGCGTATTACTTAAATTTTGAGTTTTATTATAAGTAACTTTTCCAATATTAATTGTCTATTTGGTGGGTGGGGGGATTCTGAGGGGTAAAACTGTTATCAGCTAATATATTCTTATTTACTTAATTTGCATGATAGGGCATTGCAATTGCTCCTTACTAGAAGTACATAATGAGTCGAAAGGAGTGTTGTAGCTTTTGTAACCAATGTAATAGTTGTAGTCGTGAAGTTTGCATCGCGTGCGTATGCATTCGAATTTATATATCGCATTTATTTGCAGCTTGTTCTTAAGCTCACTGGCTTGTACTTCTTACTAATAAGATGTCTAATTTTTATTTTAATCCTGTGTTAGTTTATTATTACAACACTAATAATGTTTAACACGTTAATAATATTTTTCACATTATTACAACGCTAATAATATTTGTTTCTAGCAGGTCGAGCACACACATTAGGGTTCTTTCATTTAACACTTTGAAAAGCAATAATATACCCCAGTCGATTCAATTCTTTATACATTTCTCTTACAGATTATCGACTTTGTGCCGCGTTAATGAATGAATCGCTACGCAGTCGTTCGACCTGCTAGAAATAACTAACAAATCTCCCTCAAATCCCGCTCTTCTGTCATAAATAGAAAAGAATACATTGGCTGATAAATTCTCTGGTATACAAAAATACGAGATGGTCGCAGCTGGAACGCTTTTGATCCCAGATCTGCTGAACGAGAACTGACATTGAACCAATGTAAGAAATAATTCTTCTCATTGATATGCAAAAGGCAGCATCGTTAGAATATCGAAAAATAAACCTTGCCGTATTTTTTCAAATTATTTACGTTCTGTGTTCAAATTCATCCCAAGTCAAATTTGCCTTTATCTTTCTCTGGGTTCGATTAAATAAAACCAAAATCACGTACTGAGTCGAGTAAATAGACTAACATTTTCCTCTGAAATTTCAGGCTCTGGACTTATTTTAAACATAATTATTTATTCACTAAGCAAAATAAGAAAACGAACCGTAGTGCATCGAAAGAAAGAAATACACTACAGTATCAATCGTAACTAGTCTATATATCCAGTTAGAATCCAGCTGCAGTAAGCCTTCTCTCTCTTTCATCTACCAATGAGCAAACCATTATTTACAAAAGAGTGTACAAATGACAACGGCAAACCACCAGTTAAAATAACTTTCGGTATGTAGTTACGTTCCTTTATAATCTAAGTTCAAGTAAATTGCACTGAGAATGGACTTTGATTTCCCCTCGTCCAGAGTCGATTTTGTTATTATTTTTCTTGTTGTTTAGGTCGAAGCCCCTATTAAGGAAACCTTTAATCTAAAAATATACCAGTTGTAACCTTTCTACAATTTTCACAGAACGATATTATCAAATAGCAGCTTTTTCTCGAATGTTAAGTTGTATTGAAAGAAATATTTTCATAAGCCATGCCGTATTTTTTTTCAAATTATTTACGTTCTGAGTTCAAATCCATTCCAAGTCAACTTCGCCTTTATCTTTCTCCGTATTTAGCAGGTTCAGCAACCACGTAGAGGTTCCTTCGTTGATAAAGTAAGAACCCATCAAGTACCTAGGTAGTCGATATATATTGACTGTGTCCTGTCTCTCAAAACGTGTACTCTGTGACAAAGCAAGACATTACTATTAACAAGAAAGTATTTTGTAGAAATAGTAGAATACCGTGTTGAACATCTCTTAAATTCTTTAGTTTCGTTGAAGTGACGACCTGGCAGAATTGTTAGAGTATCGGACAAAATGCTTCGCAGCATTTCTTCCGGCGTTTTACGTTCTAATTCCAAACGCTGTGGAGGTCAACTTTTCATTTGATACTACTGAAGTCGGTAAAATCAGTGTCACTTGAGCACTGGGGTTCATGTAATTGGCAGGCCCCTTCTTCCTAAAATCGCTGCTCTTGTGCCAAAATTTGAAACCAGTATTTAGTTATTTAATTCTAGATTGTGATGACAAATTCGGCTAAGGTTTACAAAGCTGTCTACCCTTAGTTATTAATAATAAAAGCACTACCGTTGATAGTAAAAACTGACGTTGTCTACCTCTTTGACTAAATATAGAGGCATCGGAGTCTATATGGCAAACTGAACTTAGTAACACCCAACAAACAATCATAGAGTCAAATAATCTTCAGTTCCATTACAATTAGAATAATTGGTTAGAAACACAGGACTATATATAAACAAATGACTCACCTAAAACATAATATAGTTTTGTGTCTATCCAAAAGAAGTTGTTATTGATAGCAGATGACTTTCCGGTGGGCTTGCGGTGAGAAACTCATTTTGATTTTCGGAGTAAGCCATTTCACTTCAAATAATTCATTAACACAGCTGTGAAAATGTACAAGGATACAACAAATTCTATATAAGCCCACTTGAAAAATCTTAGGCCTTTATATATAAATATATATATGTATATATCTAAAGAGGTAAAGGTAAACTGAATGGAGTAAAATATATCGATGAACCCAATGTAATTATTAATACATTTGAAATCACTTATCATAGTTAAGGGTAATGTTATCAACTGGCTATTGTTATCAAAATCAGTGAGTTCAATATTCTTTATCTTATCAGTCGTTTATTATCTTCAAAAGACATCGTAGAAAAGTGACCGCAATGAGCTGCACAGTTTGAAGAATAGTTCGAGAAAAAAAGAGAATTCGTTACCATTTCCTTCAGAAGACCTTATCATATCACTCCTCTTTTTTTAAGGACATTTAGCCAATGAATATTAGTTTCTTTCACTTTGATATTTATTGATATTTATTGAGATTCCCAAACAGCGTGGAGTTGCATAATTCATAGAATATTGGCTAAAATTATGGGCCCATTGCAGTTTGCTGTATGTTTTGAGTTCAAATTCACTGACCAATTTTCCGCTTCATTCTTGGGGTTCTGTAAAATAAAGTACAAATCAAGGACTGGGATTCGTTTAAATTTATTGTTACGTTATTCAAATCCGGTGTACATGTATATGTTACATATTATTATTATTATTATTTTTTTTTTTATTGTTATTGTTGTTGTTGTTGTTGTTGACTTCAAATTCTGCCGAGGTCGACTTTACCTTTCATCTTTTAGGAGTCGATAAATTAAGTACCAGTGAAACACTGGGATCGATGTAATCGTCTAGTCCTCTACCCACAAAATTCAAGCCTTATGCCTATAATAGAAAGGATTTTTATCATATTGTTATTATCATCATCATCATTATTATCTCATCTTTTGTTGCTTTGTTTTATTTGGGTTGTTCTAGGTTGCACCCAGAAACTTCAAGTACCTGCAAGGTGGACAGTTTACTATGGATGTTACATATGACTGACAATGATATACCGTGTATGGAAGGAGGCCAGAATCTGAGAACTAAAATTCTGTTACAATTTTTAATATTTCAATTTTTTCGTAGCGCTTTAATGGAATCAGTTTTTTTCAAGTTGACAATGTTTTCTAAGGATGAGGACAATACTCATGAAAACAACTGCGGTAGATCTGATACCTTGAGGTTTCCCGGTATATTGTTTAAAAGCTCTTTTTGTGTTCTCACCAAAACTCGGATGATTACAAGTACAGTTGTTGCTCCACATTTTTAAATCTTTATTTCAAGGTCCGCACCACAAGCTCTGCTCTGTTGGCCTGTATTACACGATCACTTTGGAAGCTAAAATCCCAAAGAACAGTGCTGTTTTTCTTTTCTACTATTCTGGCAGGTTTATGTTTCAACCAGTTCTTTGTATACGGAAATCCAGACTTTCGGTGGTCGAGCCAGTGCATATACTGGCCAAGTTTATCATGGCAAATAAATTATTCATTTGAGGTTAGCATAAAACAACCAAAAATGAGTCGGTCGATTGTTTCCCTGGCTGCACCACAGAAGCAGCAGGCAGGGTCTGCACCATTTTTTAAGAATGTTTGCTTGATAGCTTCCCGTGGGCAAACATTGAGGATGAGATGCTATAATGAAACCTTTTTGTCCTTGATTTAAGTTCAGATGGGTCATATTTCTATCTTCATCCGGTTCGTTGTATTATTATTATTATTATTATTATTATCATTATTATTATTGTTGTTGTTGTTGTTGTTGTTGTTGTTGTTGTTGTTGTTGTTGTTATTATTTCACACACCCACAACAGATTAGACTGTTGGAAAAGAAAAAATTCCTAACATCGAGGTACAAGTAACCTAAGATGTCAAGATCCCTTCAAAGTATTCTAGCTGTCCCTAATAACACTGTTATCTAGAGCTGTACAAAGCTAGATTTTATGCCTATTTCCTTTCCCCATCTGTTCAATTCTTTAGGGCTAGTTCCTAATGCACCCATAACTATAGGAATACATTACTCTGTAACTCAAGAGCTAACTCTTGATACTTTGCTATTTTCTTTTCCTCTCTCATATTGACTTTCTCACCATTTGAGACGGTAAAGTCTATTATCTGGTACTTCCTATTTTCTTTGTCTAATACTGCTAAATCAGACCAGACTTCTATTACTCTGTCAGTCTAAATGTTAAAATCCAACAACATCTTATATTTTTCACTTTCTAGCAATTTACTAGGTTCATGTTCATATCACTTATCAGTATGGTCAAATCCTAGTTCTCTGCATAACCTCCAGTGGATTACTCTCGATGGTTGTCATGTCTTTTCTTGTATTTTTTTGTGCCAGCATGCCACATTCACTAACTATATGAGTAACACTTTCCTCTTTTGATTCACATAACCTACATTGAGAATCCACCTGAATTTTGTCTATCTTGGCTTTTATCCAGTTAGTCCCCAATGCTTGATCTTGTGCTGCTACTAACAAATCTGTCTCCCTCTTCACCCTTCCTTTCTGCAACCATGTCTCACTATTCCTATTTGCTGCAATTATATTTGGGAATCTATCATACAACACATTCCCCTGCCAGTCAGATAATTTTTGTTCCTTTTTCTGGCTTTTAACTTCGTTTGGGGTTTTTCCTTTCATATGGCTTGTTGTGACTCTAGTAGCTTTTAATGAACTATCTTCACTGTTACTAACATAGGAGTCTATATCTACTGTAGCTAACTCCATTTTAAAGCCTTCTTTTCTATAACCACAACTAGGTTTCATCATTACTATTTTCTGCAACTATCTTTGGAAATCCATCATGCAAGCCTTATCTTGCCACTCAAATAACGATGATTCCTTTTTCTGGTTTCTAACTATATTTGGCATTTTGTTTTCCCAATATTCTACACTTACTCCAGCAACGCCTAATAATATTTTCTCACTATTACCTACTTAGGAGGTTATATCTACTATAGCTAACTCTACACAGTTTGCTACTGATATTAAATCTTTACCACCTTCCTTTTGAAGGTAAATACAATCTTGCTACTTCTGCTCTAGGATGAAATACTCCATTCTTATTGAATTCCTCTTGAGTTCGTATGTCTAGATTTGATAATTCAGATTGTGTCTAGCCTACAAAAGCTGATAAATATCTAAGTAATAATACTGCCCAAGTATTTACAGCCTTAAATAGATTCGGACCATTTAGCTTTGACTTCATTAACTTCCTCCCCCTTCTGATATATACTTCCCAAAGTTTTCTTTCATTTCTATAGTTAGTGCTCTGTCGGATTCTAATACTTCTAGATACTTATGACTTTTTCCTTCTTTCAAATTTTAATGTGTGGCCACCTGGTACTTGAATGCCTTCACTACTGTCTACCTGTCGCTTTTTCATGATTAATATTGTGCACTAATTTCGCTTTTGGATTTGGTTTGGAAGATTATTTATGTGAGTTCGTGTTTTGAAGCATATTCTGTTGTGTCTGGGGAGAGTCATTTTCTTTTAGTGCCTTAGAATTTAACACAATCACCTGTAAAATTTCCACTCATTTACTTATTTGGTTTCTAAATTTATCGTGGCGTCTTGCAACCTTTTCAGCCAGATTCCATGCCTATCTTTGCTGAATCTATCTCTTTTTAAAAGCTTTATATCATCAATGTAGAGCAAATGATTAATTTTCTCTTTACTATATCTAAACTGATACCCTACATTTGTCTTTCTTAATGATAAACTGAAGAGGCGGGGTTTAAAATAACATATATCAAAGGGGATAAATAGTCTCCTTGGAAAATTCCTCCCTTGATATTAACTTTCCCTAAGGCTGTGTCACATGAGTAGAGGTCTACTTTCCATTTCTTCATGCTAAATCTAATTAGCTCTGTTATGTCTGCAATACTGAATATTCTCAAACATTTGCTTATCCGTCAGTGTGGAATCATGTCATAGGCTTTCTTATAATTTATCCATGAGTGTAGAATTATGTCATAGGCTTTCATATAATCTATCCATATTATTGTAAATGTTTCCTTCTAGATTTCATTTCTTTTAGAATTGCTTTGTCTATGTATATTAGATCATCTGTTCCTCTAGCCAACTTCTTATAACTTTCTGTTCTTTTGATAGTAAATTCTGGCTGTCAAGGTGCTCATAAATACTTTCTGAAAGCATTCCTGTTAACCGCTCCCACATTAATGTTAAACAAGTGATTGATCTATAATTACTTGCTGTATTGTCCTTTGTTTTGTCTTTCATAAGGAGTACTATTCTATCTCTAGTTATCCAGCTAGTTACGACTTACCTTTCAGACAATCATGAAATTGTTCCGTCAGTCTCCTATATTATTCCTAAATACTAAATTCCTTTAACCAGTACTCTTGAACTAAATCTAGTCCTGGGTCCTTCCAATTCGGCATTCTTCCTAACACTTTACTCATTTAAATCTTCCAAGCATATTCAGTTTCCAGGTTTCTATTCTACTCAGCTCTTGCCTTAAAGTTTTCACTCTGTTTTCTAATTTCCATTTCCAAATCTGCTCCTTCCAATTCTTTCCTCGTCTGCAAGTGACTACGACTCCTTCTGCATAAATCAGTAAGTTAGTGTCACCTATATCTCTAATATCTATCCTATTGATAACAAAATTTACTTTCCTAGTAATGTATAGGAACTTCCTTCCATGGACACCTTTTAGTATTTTTCTTTTTTTTACTCACTACTTCTTTGAACTCACCTAAAATCTTCTCACCCTCCTCACTTCCCTTGCTGGTGTCAGTTTTCCATTCATGAAAAGTAACCCTATTATTTTTTCTTGTAGGCTCCTCTTTGGCTTGAACTGTGTCCCTTACTTTATTTGGATGTTCTACTTCTAGGTCTTTGTTTTTTTTTATCGTTTTCTTGTGATTTCTACCTCCAACTGAATCATCCACTTTTTCTCCAAATAGCATTAGCCTGGTCCACTAGTCTCTTCTCTGTTATTTCAAACATACCTTTCTTTACCTAAAGTACTAACATACGTTTTATCTAACCCCTTACTTTAAGTTTACATTTCAAATACTCTGTTTCTTTCCCTTGTCCATTTCTTCTTCCTTAGTTCATTATACATTGACGCTGTCTTAGAACAACAGCTGTGGACAGTCATCAACTGTACTAACCACCCTCGTGTGAGAGGCCTCATATATGCTGGCATGACATGAGAGTCTGTATAAATTTCTGCTCCCCATAAACTGAGGAAAGGTAATGTTCGTGTTTCTTGATGATAGCCTCACCATGCACCTGGTGTTGTTCTTTTCTTTTATTATTATTTTATTATTATTCAGTGGTCTTATATTCATCATGTGTTTTTATGGCACTACCAAGCGCAGCTCTGTGTGCCTTGGGTATGTAATCTGGTTCACTGTATTGAAAGTATTTTACGTAGGATGTATGCGGTGCCTGGTAGTACTATTTTCTGTATGTTATATATCCTTGTAAGTTCTGGTGTTTTTGCTATGTATTTGTGTGAATGTTTTATCATACCTAATGTGCCTACGATGATAGGAATTGTTTCTATTTTCGGCTCCACATTAGTGTTACCTCTATTTCCAGATCTTTGTTTTTAAAAGTTCCTCCATTTCTTTTAGAGAAACGTCATCATATATGGTATTGAGCAGAATATTTACTGTAGCGCATCTTTTATACCAAGACAAAACAATGTACATGATAACACTTCCAATCCGTTAAGATCAGAAGCCATGAGAGCCACTGCCTGGTTTTGCATTTTGTATTACCTAGCAAAAGAGTTCATACTATGCTTAGTAATCTGCCGCTGCTAGTGAGTTTGTTTTCTATAATATATATTTGGTGTTAAATTATCTCGTATTTTAAGTATTACTTTCCATCATGCTTTGAATGAAACTGCATAAACTGCCTGCGTTATAACGGATTATAAAACTCTCTTATACAACTGTTTTTAAAATAGTTGTATTGCCAATATTCTTTATATTTTATAACACTTTTTGCCAGTTTTGTCAAAGATTTGTCTCTTTATTGTCTAGGTGTATAGTGTCTGTACAAATTACTCTTCAGTTCGTATTTTCTGTTTCCTAAGGACATTTTTAGCGTTGTTGCAACGACAATCTGTTTATTTTATTCAGTTTAAAGCTGACAGCAAATATGTTCATATCTTAGTTTATTTTTAGCGCTTTCATATTACTGGAAACAGTTCTATTGAAGTTTTTCTCTTTTTTATCATATCAACATATTCAATCTATTTCCACTCAAAGGAGTCTCTATCACTCAATAACATCGAGTTTCTTTATTTTTCTAGCTTATTTCAGACTTAATGATTTTATCGGGGTAACATTTGGAAATATCTGCTTACCATCAACATGAAAGTAAGCCTTCTGTCGCATCATTGATCCATTGGCATCCAACTCGTGTCTGTGTTCTCTTTAAATCGAGCATATTGCCTGATGAAATGAAAATTAAAGTATCATGATATAGGCTTGAAGAAATTTTGCCACAATGAGAGGCCAAAGGAACGAGGATTTTTCTATATAACTCGATACTTGCCTTGTTGTATGTGTCTCAGTGGATATTTGATGCTTTGTCACAATTCTTTTATATATATATATATATATATATATATATATATATATATATATATATATATATATTCCTCCGTCTTCCCTTCTTTGGATCTTTCCTTTTCCTATGTTTCTGACGAAGAGCTCCGCTCGAAACGTTGAGCCCTCCTTCTTTCCTTCTTTCCTGAGCGTCCAATAATACTATACTTGTTCCACGTCCTCGCGTTGTTGTGTTTACTCTTTGTGTTTTCCTGTTTTAGATTAACTATATATATATATGTAAATTTTTTTCCTCTGTCTTCCCTTCTCGGGATCTTTCCTTCTCCTTTGTTTCCGACGAAGAGTTCCGCTCGAAACGTTAAACCCTCCTTCCCTTCTTTCCTGAGCGTCAAATAATACTTTAATTGTTCCACGTCCTCGCGTTGCTGTGTTTTTCTCTGTGTTTTCTTGTTTGGATTAACTATATATATATATATATATATATACATGCATATATATGTATATGTATCATTCTGTTGTGTGTTTGTCTGTGTGTTTGTGTGTGCATGTGTGTCTGTGTGTGCATGTGTGTGTGTATGTGTTGGTGTGTGGGTGTTTGCGCGCGCGTGTTATGTTATCAGCTCTAAGATGTTTGACATTTTAGGATATTTTTCCAACTGTGTTTTCTGATAAAACTATAAATGTTAACATCTTATATATATAGCAAATGGGTTACTTTTGACTTTCCTATAACAAAGAGACTTTGAAAAGTGTCTGCTGGGATGATTCAGCGGAGCCAGGGACAAACAAAAAAAGAAAAGAAGCTTAATTACACACCCACTTACCATTTCGAATTTCGATTATGTCATTAAGACGACTCCCTTCATCATTCACCTGTCCTCTTTATTCTCCCCTCCCCACCCCCACCCCCACCCCGCCACATCATCATCTTAAGTGAGTCATTGAGTGACACTTGAAATAATAACAAGAATCAGCTTCAAATCATACGTTATCCTTTTAAGAAGAAGTAAAATGAATTCTGAATAATGTAGACCTAGCTACACTATTCCTGAAAGCAATGCGGCCTGTTTATGGGTGGAAAACAAACATTTGAGGATATGTCTACTCAAGCAGGAGAGAGATCTGAAGATAAACAAACACAATTTGTAATGCTTAATATCGTGCTTTCTAATATCATTCAATAGGCTTTCATATGGCTTAGCTGTTGCAAACCATTCTTTAATTTGCTAGATTCCTTAAGTATGGTTTTCTTCTTCTTCTTCTTCTTCTTCTTCTTCTTCTTCTTCTTCTTCTTCTTCTTCTTCTTCTATTTCATCTTTTCTTCTTCTTCTATTTCATCTTTTTTTCTTCTTCTTTTCTTCTTCTTCTTCTTCTTCTTCTTCTTCTTCTTCTTCTTCTTTTCTTCTTCTTTTCTTCTTCTTCTTCTTCTTCTTCTTCTTCCTCTTCCTCTTCTCCTTCTTCTTCTTCAAGTTATTTCTGGTTTGTTATAGTATGAAACAAATAATAAGCAGATCAACAGAATAAGTTATTTATTCATATCGACAAGGTTAATCTATTTAATAAATTACACAAAAATGCAAGGGTTTAATATTAACTGAATTTCAAGGTACACACATAAAAAAAAATTCATATGAAGAAAGAGAATGGAAAAAATTACTTCCACACAGAGATGAATCATAAGTAAAATGCAACATAATGAGGCATAAGTCTACGAAAACATGAACGCATGAACTGATACACACACGCATACACAAACATACACAAACACAACATAGAGATGGTTTCTGGTATGTATATATATGTGTGTGAGTGTGTATGTGTGTGTATAATTTTTTTTAGAATGAGATAAAAAGAACCAAGGCTGGGAATATTTTAGAACATATATAAATAGAACGTCTTACAGCTGTTTCGAGGATATTTATAATATCCATTCATCGGAGACGGTGTGAGAAAATGGTCAAGCAGTAGTTATTTTGACTCTCCAATTACAAAGAGACTTTGAAAAGTGTCTGTTGGGTTATCTTATCTAAATTAACTATTGTCTAAACATCTTCTCACACGTCTCCAACGAAGGGATATAATAAATATCCTGGAAACAGCTGTAAGAACTTCTATTTACAATATAGAATATTCAGAGCCTTGGTTTTTATCTCATTCTGAAAAAAAAATTATACATCCACATCCTGATATATGACTTATATTGGACTCCTTATTCGCATAATCACCGAACTTGGAGCTTAACTATGGTCTATGCATTGCAGTTACTCAGCATTACCTGATACATTTGTGTCATGTTGACACCATTACATCTCTTAACCCATATATATATATATATATATATATATATATATATATATATATATATATATATATATATATATGCATTCATATATATTCATACATATATATATATATACATACATACATATATATATATATCATAGCGGACTAATAGGTTGTCTGTTACTCTTACAACTGTTTCATTAGGAGTCTTTATTGTGACGTAAACTTAGCACACTCAGGTATGCAATATTCACCACACCAATGCGATTATGTAGTACGTTACGCAACTCTCAACTCATCAGGCTTACCATTACCAATTAACAAGCAGTCAGTGGCATAGCGATTGTTGATTAATTAGCAGATCATCAACAAGTGAAATTTATAATCATATTTACCAACGTTTTAAAGATGTAAAATGGGGGGGGACTACAAGCTTTCAGTCACATAGATGGATAGCACAATTGCATTGTAAATTAAAGAATAGTTCTAATGCATTTATGTACAAAACATGTAATTAAACTAGCAACTTCTCTCATAAATGCTGATACTGGCAAAACATGTTTGCATACCAGGAGATATCTAGCGCCAAGCATGATATTTGACCCATGAAAACATATTTTAAGACAGATGCCGACGTTGTTCTAAGAAAACATTTACTGTTTAATACGTTAAGGAGTAATATGGTTAATAAAATCCACCGTTACTTATACATTTACATCTTGATTCAAGTGTTCCGATTAATTATAGCCGAGCTATTAGAATATTATCTTTGATTAAGGTAGATTCAACCAATTATAATTCAGGGAGAATAACTTCAGGAAAACCGCCAAGAATAACAGCGGTCTATGAGAAAAGGTGATGAAGGAAGGTAGGAAAAGAAAAAGTAAATGAAAAGGATTAATACATAGAGATAGCTATAATCACATATATAGAAATAACCAGCAATTATTACTAATAAATACTTAAACATAAGCAGAATAGGATAAATCAAATAGAGAAAAAGGTCTGTATATTCACACAACACAGCATTGGCATAAACAAGTAAATGTGTATATTAGACGAATTAGGCAAGAATTAGTGTCAAGATAAAGAAGTGAATTTATAAATTTATAAATTTTATGATTGCTAGATTTCTAAACTAAAAGAAATTAGTTATTTAGTTGTAATGAAGTTACGAGTTGAAATGCCAGGATAAAAGAGAAAGAAAAACAGAACCAATATTCTCAATAAAAGATATTTCTGACTTTTCTATTAACTAATGTTGTCACAATAGAAATGAGAATAAATTAAATCTCTTAAAACAATCAAAATTAATATAAGTTTGGGAAATAGGTTATAGTAATAATTTAAAACTTTAGTGAGGGTTAAGAAAAATTTTTTTAAATGTATGAAGATCCTAAATAATTATAATGGCCATACATGTTATTAAATATTAAAAGAATTCATAGGATTATAACGAATTTAAAAGAATAATATAGCCATAACTGCGGAGGATCAAGATATCACCTAAAACTAAAAGTAAATTGGATAAAGTTATTTAATTATTAAATTATATAAAATATAAATTATATAAAATTAGACTTCGGTATCTCTGGTTAGAACTAAGGACAGGCAAAAGAAGATTAAAGTTATATATATATATTAATAATATTATGATACACTAGGTTACCTAAATATAATCCATGAATCTTATTACTGGTATTTAAGTAATTAAGTTTTATACAGACACGCATGTGGTACTCGGTGAAGTCTTTATAGAATCAGTTTAAAGTACAATAAATGTTGGCATTTGATCTTTAATTTATCCGATCTTTTAATAATATCTTCCGTGCATTTTAAGGTTCCCAACATTTCCAAAAGTGGAAGACTCAAATTAGGCATTCAGCAGCTCACAGATTATACCCATATCAATTACTAACACAAGAATTAACATGTCTATATGTGGCGGTTCTCAGCCTGATTGTATATGGCGTACAGTTTGTCTTCAGATCCCATACAGAGCTAGCCAACTTAGTGGGTTTAATTTTTGTACGTGTCGGAAAGAAGACAGGTGGTTGACAGCAATGCTTTTAGCATTGCCTTCGGATAAGCTGACGCAATTTTCCTCCTAGATTGCATTTTCTTGGAACACTGCTATTACTTCGGCTTTCTAAGAGATGATCTAAAGACTAATTGCACACCACATACTATCAAATAGTGTATCGTGGAGAAACCTACGCCACATATAAATGGATCAAAGAGAAGCAGGTTATGCTTTCATAATTTCAGACCCAAAATTTTAGCAAATGCAAGCACATGAACATGTTTCTTTTGCCGAGCTGGAGAACACCAATCTCTCTGGTTTAAGTAGCTATCTCAGACTTTGGCCTCCTCTCCGTTATATTATCCTACACCAGCTAGATTAATTATGTTTCCTACGAGAGGTAGGCCCCGAAACGTCGCGCATTCTCTCCTAATGATCCCATACACTTGCTGGCATCCGGTATGCGGAGTTTTTGACTGGTAGCACTTGCATGCGCAAGTTGTTTGCAAGACATCAAAGAGGGCAAAGATCTTCGTCGTCTTATTTTTCTTTCTTCTCATTCCAGTTTTTGCATCGACCTTCTTAACGTTTCTCTTCCCGTTTGAATCATATTTTCTCATAGACTAGGGGCCTGGATTTCAAATAGATCTAACGGTATGCACTGATCCTAAAAACCTTTATGTGTGTGTCTGTGTGTCTGTATATCTATATATGTGTGGTGTGAGTGTGTATGTGTGTATGTATATGTATATATGTGTGGTTTGTGTGTATGTGTGTATGTATATGTATATATGTGTGGTGCGTGTGTATGTGTATGTGTATAAGTATATGTATGTATGATATATAGATATACATCTTTGAAACCTTCCGATTCACAATCTATTCCTCATGAAAAAAAGATGCCAAACTGATATTTTGTTATTTTTCCCTCCATATCTATGTGAATTATTTTTGAGTAAACACTGTATGGGAGATTTTTCTTATAGTAGAAGAAATAGCTAAAAAACTTTTTGGCTGCTATTTCTAAAAGTTTCAGTGTGTGGTAAAGTGAATTATTTTACTGAGCCCTAATTATATAACGTAATATTTTAAATATACCTTGAATGGTCCTTTTACATACTGAACACTACTTGGTGAAATTAATTAATAATTAATTAATTTTACCCTTTATTTATTGATATATATATATATATATATATATATATATATATATATATATATATATATATATATATATATACATATTCATACATATACGCTCACATATACATGTACGTATATAAATACGGACATGAGAAGAAAATAGAAAGTGATATAGAGAGGACATAGTGACAAAGAAGTTCAAAAAGAGAAATTTGGAGCGAAGAACAGAATGAGGAAGACGATTTAGGGACAGAGAAAGTCAGATACGCAGAAAATATCAGACATACAAACGTACAGAAAGGGTCTACATAGAGAGCTTAGGTGAGAGACGCAGACCGTCACACTGTCATATTGTCATATGGAGATATGTTCTTGTATTGACGGAAATACAAGTATGAATTCAAAGACGCAATTCATTAAAATAGATCATTTATAAGATATTGATAGGCAGAAATGAAGAGAGAGACAAATAAAGGAAAACTAAATAACAAATAAGTACACAGACATATACATACATTCATGTATGTATGCATGAGTTATATATATCATATATTCATGTATGCATGAGTGTGTATATGTATACATATATATATATATATATATATATATATATATATATATATATATATATGTAGGGTTTCCCGGTTGATTCGGGGTTAACCACAGTAAATAAGGTACTCAATACATAGCAGAGTAAAATTAATTTATTATATAGAAGGAGCTTCTACAGGACTAGAACTGTTTCATTCAAGAGAAATCTTGGAAGCTAGTTAACAGAATTGTATTGGCATTTATACATTTAGGCAGGTTTAACGGGGTGTTGGTGGGGGACTTTTTTGGGGGTAGGCATAGCGCAAAATATCATACTTGGGGGAGTGGTCAAGGAGTCAGTGTTAAATTAGATAGAAGAATAAATAAAAAAAAATAAAATAAAAAAAATAAAAAAACCTATATATAAAAAAAACCTATATATAAAAAAAAGGGGGAATAGAGTTTTAGGTAAATAAGGAGATTCTCACTTATACCTATGCACACATGTATACATACATACACACACATACAAACATATATACATATACATACACACATACATACACACACATATATACCATACATATACACTTACACATACACATACATATACATATCTACACATACACATATATGATACATACACACACCACCTGCATACACGTATACACACGTATATACACACATGTATATATATCATATATTCATGTATGCATGAGTGTGTATATGTATACATATATATATATTATATATATATATATATATATATATGTAGGTCCCGGGTTTGATTCGGGGTTAACCACAGTAAATAAGTACTCAATACATAGTAGAGTAAAAGCTCCTTCTATATAATAAATATATATATATATATATATATATATATATATATATATATATATATATATAAAATAAATAACAGTATATAACAGATATATAACTAATATATATTTAAGCGTTTAACTAATAAGTGTTTTAAACAAATAACTGCTGCATTGTCCTTATATATATATATATTATAATATATAATATATATATATACATAAATATACATATATATCCATAAATATACTATATATATAAATATATACATAAATATACATACATATATAAACAAATATACATATATATAAACATAAATACACATATATACATATATATATATATACACATATATATGCATATATATACATATATATATATATATATATATATATATATATATATATATATATATATACATACATTTATATCGATATATAGATATATACATATATATATCTAAATGTATGTGTGTATTTGTATATATATATATATATATATATATGAATATATATATATATATATATATATATATATATATATATATATCTATATATATATATAGCTATATATATATTTAGAAACCGAGTGAGTGACACAGATATTCCTATATTTATATTTATTTATATATATATATATTTATATAGATATATAGATATATACATATATACATATTTTGCATATATATGTTTAAATGTATGTATGTATAGGTATATATATGCGTGTATATATATACATATATATATATTTAGATAGATAGATACATACATATTTATATAAATGTGTTTTTATGTCTGTATATATGTACGTATGTAAGTATATATGTATGTATATATATATAGAAAGAGAGAGAGAGATACATATATATATGTATGTATGTATGTATGTATGTATGTATGTATGTATGGATATATGTATGTTTGTATATAATACCGTAATACCATAAACTCAGACTTATTGATTGACATAGAGAGAGACACAAAAAAAGAGAAACTAGCGCAATATAGTACATACATACCTATCTGTATACACACACATACACACATACATTCATTTTCTCTCTCTCTCTCTCACACACACAGACACACACAAACACACACACATATATATATATACACACACACGTACACGCACATCGGTAACGACAGAAAGTGACATACAGGTAGACATCGTCAAAACTGATTGACAGACACGGATAAACAGACTCTGCAATATAGACGCAGATTACGATAGACAGATGTGGAGATAGGGGTATATTACAGGCAGATGGAGACTGATAGAGTGGAAATATATAGACCATGGGTCCTTCGTCGTTTACGATGATGATTATTTAGATTATTACCCTGTTACCCTTTTATTGAATTTGTGAAATGTCTAGTATTGCACAAACGCACTAACATGTATACATTTATAAATGCATACATACTTATACATACATTCATACACACACACACATACACACACACACACATACACACACACACATATATATATATATAGGTTGATAGGTTTTGTGAATTAATCAGACAGAGTGTTATATGTGGAGAGGCATAGCCTTACACATATGCATTCATACATACATACGCACATACACACATACATACATACACATTATATGCATATAAAGTTAGGGTATGCGACAAGTAAATTGTAGCTATTTTATACTTTTAATTTCGCGCATGCGCATTGTTTGTTTTTGGTTTTGTCGACTACACAGTATAGTAGGAACAGTTGGGCGCCCTCTGTGAGAAAAGCAGCACCATGACGCAATTTACTATACCAACATTTCAGAGTGTTTGAGAGTCAATCTGAGAACAGTACAATCTGAGTAAATGTACCGAGGGTGATAACAGTCAAACATCCAGTCAACATCATTTGGAGTGATCGCTAGTGATGGTGACGTTATGCCTCCATTCATCATCCCACGCGGCTTCAGACTCAACAGGGAGGCATACATCAAGTGCCTCGACGAGGTAGGGCTGCTCTGGGTCAAGAGGGTGGCTGTTGCAATATCGTATGTCTGGCAACAGGACTCTGTAGAATGCCACACAACCAAGAGCACCCATTCATGGCTGTCAGAAAATTTCTACGACCACATCATCGCTAACATCTGGCCACTTAACTCCTCAGACTGCAACCCTCTATCTACCTATCTATCTGTGTAGAGCAACAAAGCTCCTTCTAACACCAAGGATGAACTGAAGCAAGGACTATGGTAGCATTCACCAACTTAAACAAGGAGACCTTCCAGAAGAGTTGCAAGAGCTTCCGAAGTCGTCTGGAGGCCGCAGTTGAAGCCAATAGTGATTTTATTGAATAAATTTACTCTTTAGTATTTCAAGAGGAAATGTACGGAGTATATGTAATTTTGGTAAATATATCTATTAAAATGAGATGTCAGTATTATTTTCATTTTTAATAATTTAGATGGCAGTTTATTCACCGCACCCTTTATATACATATCTACATATATGTATACGTATACCTATAGAGGGTGGAGATGGATAAACAAACTGTTAGACAGGTAGACAACAGATATGCAAATAGTTAGTGAGGTAGATAGACGGATAGATAGATAGATTGACAGATAGATAGATAGAGAGAGAGATAGACACACTGACAGACAGGCAGATAATTGGATTATGAGACACATAATGGTAAATAGAATAAGGGATAACCATGTAAACAGATAAACATGCAAAAATTAATGAGAATATTTCGTGTAGACAGAAAGACTAACACAGACGGACCTTCGTCAGAGAGATCTGGAGACAAATATCGTAGACATGCAGCTTTAGACAGACAAAATAGACACACAGATGAAGACAGAGAAATCTGAAGAATCTAATTGCCAGCCAGATATTGTTAGATTCGTGTGAATACAGACAAAATTTCGAAGACACAATAGAATCACAGATGAAGGAAGAAAGACTAATGTAAATGGACACACGATCATAAACAAAGTTGTAGACCAAGAGACAATAACAGAAATAGGCATTGACATGGTCAATTCTTAGACAACAAGCAGAGATCAATAGACAAGGCGACAAATACCGGTGAACAAACAATGTAGATATATAGCAATAGGTACATAGGCAGAAACAAACAGTCTAGACTGAACATTCTACTTTGATAAAGAGACACCACACAGACACAGACACAGACACAGACACACACACACACACACACATATATATATATGTATGTATATATATATATATATATGTGTGTGTGTGTGTGTGTGTGTGTGTGTGTATAGATAGATAGATATGTAGGTAGATAGATAGATAGGTAGTTAGGTAGATAGATAGATAGATAGATAGATAGATAGACAGAGAGAGAGAGGGGTAGGTAGGTAGGTAGATAGATAAAGAAAGATAGATAGATAGATAGATAGATAGATAGATAGATAGATAGATAGATAGATAGATTTTCTATATGGCAAAGGTTGACAGTTACTTCGAAGTATCGATTACGTTGCCTTCATCCGGCTGTAAATATGTTTACCGAAAAGTATTGAGTGATATTTAAGTTTAATTGCTAACTATTATTATGTATAACAATGCATAAAAACAAACATGCACGAGTGTTAATATATGTATGCACAAACACACACAAACACAGACAACCAGACACACACATGCACACTTACACATAGAGGTACACATACATATACATATATATGTATGTATATACATATATTTATTATGAGTAATGGCAAATGGTTAGACATGCATATCCAAACATCCATGTCTACCTATTTGTCTATATATTTTTTCTCCATCCCTGAATCTTTTAATGTATAGATAAACTTAGATAAACTTAGATATGTTTCGACCAATGATTGGTCCGCGCCATGTCTAACTTAATAGCACCACCTGATAAAAACATTACTAATT
>NC_043001.1:32187355-32192355 GCF_006345805.1 Octopus sinensis | reverse complement strand
CACATCCTTAGAAAAATCCTATGAATTTAAATGTCTGTGTTGTAATACATGAAGACATTTCGCCACTGCCCCTGCCAGTTCCCCGCCCCAAGATTTCAGTCATACTCTGACATGTCTTATCCTTCACTCGCCCTACGACGCTCGGTGTGTCTCGTTGAGTGATTGTAACAAACGTACATATTAAAGTAAGTAGTAACAAGAAGAAGAAGAAGAAGAAGAAGAATCACTTCTACTAAGAGCGCAAGGCCTGAAATTTATGGGGAAGGGACTAGTCGATTGCATCGACCCCAGTGTTTCACTGGTACTAATTTTTTTTTTTAGAGTACTGAAGGATGAAAGGCAAGGTCAACCTCGGCGGAATTTGAACTCAGAATGTAAAGACAGACGAAATGCCGTAAAGCATTTCTCCAACGATTTAGCAAGCTCGCAGGCATAATATCATGAAAGAAAGAGAAAAGATTGATAAATATGGAGACCTGAGAATTGAAATCGCTAAGACGTGGCAGCTATGAGAGTCAAACATAAAGGTTGTCCCTATTGTCATCAGAGCACTTCGTTCAATACCAACCAATCTGAAGAAAAAACATCTGGAAACTTTAGAAATAACCTACAATCTAGGTGTATTGCAAAAGTCGACATTATTTGTAACTGCACGCATATTGCATGAAGTACTGTCTGTCTGACAGAGAGTACAAACCCCCGGCAGACACGATATCTTCAATCAACAACATCTCGATAATAATAATAATAATAATAATAATAATAATAATAATAATAATAATAATGAATGCACTGATGCAGTACCAGGCAGTGGCTCCCATGGCAGCTGATAAGTGTTATCATGTACGTTGTTTTGTCTTGGTATAAAAGATGGGCTACAGCAAATATTCTGCCCAATACCACAGATTTGCTTGTCAGTTGTTTGACCTTAACCAGTTGACCATAGTGGCTTCGTGACCATATCCCTTAGTGGCTGACGATATGTGCATCTCTGATCACGAGCAGAAGTAGTGAGGGAGCATTATAGCCATGTGTTGAGAGGGATTCTTTGGGGTTTGAATATTTCACATTTGGAAACATGGTGTTTCGTTCAACATCCTTAAACAACCCTTATTCAGCGACCTTTTGAGCGGAATGGGTTACTCGACCAGAAGAACATTCTAATTGGGCCCCCCAGCAAGGTCATGTGATGTTTATCTTGATATGATATCACCACATCGCGCACATATGGTTGTGATGCATGTGCCTAGTGTACGCTTGTCAGACGGGTAGTCATGATGGGTATGCTGGGCTTCGTATATTTTACCCCAGTGTCCCTTTGATGGCATGCACTACTCTCTCACTCAATGATAATAATAATAATAATAATAATAATAATAATAATAATAATAATAATAATAATAATAATAATAATAATACTTTCTATTATAGCACAAGGCCCGAAATTTGGAGGGAGAGCGTTAGTATATTACATCGACCTCAGTGTTTCACTGGTACTCAATTTATCGACCCCGAAGGACGAGAGACACAGTCGACCTCGGCGGAATTTGAACTCAAAACATTGTGACGGGCAAAATATCACTAACCATTTTGCCTGGTGTGCTAACGATTCTGCTAGCTCACAGCTTTAATAATGATGATAATGCCCTGATGCAGTACCTGGCAGTGGCTCTAATGGCTTTTTATCGTAACTGATTGGAAGTGTTATCATGTATATTGTTTTGTCTTGGTATAAAAGATGGGCCACAGTAAATATTCTGCTCAATACCACAGATTTGTTTGTCAGTTGTTTGACCTTGTGCTTGACGATATGTGCATCTCTGATCATGAGAGCAATAGTGGGGCTGCATCATAGCCATGTGTTGAGAGGAATTCTTTGGGGCTTGGATAATTCATCTCTGGAAATATGGGTGTTTCGTTCAACATCTCTACAAAAATCTTATTCAGGAACCTTTTGAGCGGGATAGGCTACTCGACCTAAAGAAAATTGTACCTGGGCTCCACCTGCAAGGTTGTGCCCTGTTTATCTTGATATGAATCACTATGTCGCGTACATACGGTTGTGATGCATGTACTTGGTGTATCCTTCTCAGACAAGTAGTCATGATGTGTATACTAGGCTTCGTATATGTGTACCCCAGTGTCACTTCAATGGCATGAGCTGCTCTCTCACTCAATAATAACAACAATAACAACAATAATAATAATAATAATAATAATAATAATAATAATAATAATAAGAAGAAGAAGAAGAAGAAGAAGAAGAAGAAATTAAGCTAAACTAAATACAAAAGAAATAGACAAAGAAAAATACCAGCAATGGTTGAGAAGCTCAGGACTCAAAGCAGAGACAGCACAAGACCAAAGCCTCCCAACCAGAAATTACCAAAAACATGTAATGAAAAGAAATAAAACAAGTAACTGCAGAATATGAGGAGATGGACAAGAAACAATAAATCATATTATCTCTGGCTGCCCAGTCCTGGCTAAGAAGGAATATATTCACAGACACGAAAGAGTTGGGACCTACATATACTGGAAGCTATGCCAACATTATGGAATAACAAAGGAAAAAAGATTGTATAGGCACACACCAGAAAAGGTCACAGAAAACGAGAAAGCAACCATGCTCTGGGATATGCCAATACACACAGATAGAGAAATTAAGGCCAACGGACCAGATATAGTTGTCAGAGATTATGAAGAAAAAAATGCCTTCTAATTGATGTATCAATACCAGTAGATGACAAAGTGTCTCTAAAAGAAATGAGAAACTTTCAAAATACAAAGACCTGGAAATAGAGGTAACCAGAATGTGGAATCAAAAAAACAGAAACAATTCCTATCATAGTAGGTGCATTAGGTATGATAAAAAATATTCAGACAAATACATAACAAAAGCACCATGACTTACAAACACATATAACATACTGAAAATTGCACTACTAGGCACTGCACACATCCTACGCAGAACACTTTCAATACAGTAACCATCAGAACATCACAAAAAATCACATTACATACCAGAGGCACACAGAGCTGCGCTAGGTAGTGAAGTGAAAGCACGTTATAATAATAAAACTACTGAATGATATTAATAATAATGATGATGATGATGATGATGATGAGGATGATGATGATGATGATGAGGATGATGATGCATCTCTAATCACGAGCTGAATCAGTGGGGGAGCAACATAGCCATCTGTTCAGAGAAATCCTTTGAGGTGTGGATAATTCACCTTTGGAAAGGGTTGTTTTCTTCAACATCCTTAAACAACCCTTATTCAGGGACCTTTTGAGCGAGATGGGTTACTCGACCTAAAGAAATAAATTATAACTCGACCCCACCTGCAAGGTCATGCGCTGTATATCTTGATATGAGATTACCATATCCCGTACATATGGTTTTGATGCATGTGCCTGGTGTACCCTTATCAGACGGGTAGTCACGATTGATATACTGGGTTTCGTATATTTTACCCCAGTGTCACTTTTCATGGCATGCACTGCTCTCTTACTCAAGAAGAAGAAGAAGAAGACTGTATTTTCTGGAACATCATTCCTCACTTCTTCAATCTACCCCACTTCTCACCATGAGAATGTTTTATATATATATATATATATATATATATGGGTGGCTTACTAGCAATTTTACAACCTATGTATGTGTGTGTGTATCTAAATATATATACATATATATATATATATACATACGTGTACATATATATATATATATATATATATATATATATATAAACATACACGCATAAATTTATAACTATATAAATAAATGCATATATCATATATATGTATATATGTATGTGTGTTTGTGTGTCTATATAAAGTTGTTTTTGATTGAAAAAAAACTTATAATGCAATATGAAAACAACCTTTGATGTAATTTAATAATTCTTTATATTTCGCGTAAGGTACTCATAAACAGAGGGGAAAACTTTTCAAAGCTATTCACCCGATTAGTGGTCAACTTGTAAATAAAAGCCATATATGAAAAGGCTTCTTGTTTATCTCGTCCTCTGTGCTTCGACAAAAAGAACTTTTGAAACTGAAAGGCATGTTGGCTGAATTCTAGAGTTGGTTTCTCTTTCGAAGAATCCAAGTTCTCGTCCCTGCCATATCTGGGCATGCTCAAAGTTTTACTGCAAGAATTTCTATAATACTAAAAGTGTATTTTAAGCATTGAACTTGCGGGCTTTTCATGAATGGTAGATATATTGTAGGTATAATCTTTCTCTTATATTTTTCTTTGTATATTGATGTCATGTGTGCAACTTATTTCCACTACGGAGCAAATTATTATTTTGTCATCCTAAATAACAATATCTGGTCACCTTGGTATGTGATTTTTTTCTTATGTTTCACTAACATGTATTTGATCCATTTGTCACACGCTAATCATCTTTTTTACTTATATATTTTTCCTTTTATTCAATTCTAGATTCCTCTGGCT
Organism: Octopus sinensis; assembly: GCF_006345805.1. NCBI lineage: Eukaryota > Metazoa > Mollusca > Cephalopoda > Octopoda > Octopodidae > Octopus > Octopus sinensis. The sequence continues at coordinate 32,187,884 of NC_043001.1, read as the reverse complement.
ACCATAGTATGCCTTCAGGAAATGTAGTATCTGGACATTTTTTCTCGCGTTTGGCAATGATGTGGATAGGTATGTATATAAAATTTTTATTACAATTTCTTGGTTAGCATGCACCAAGATTTGGCTAACTGTTACAGATACACCTGTTGTTGTGAGTAGATAAACACCTCCCCACTGTTAACCCAATACCAAAGATGAATGCAAAAGTTGTGAAATGTGAGAGTAGAAGTTTCCACGACCACTAGACTGGTACCAAAGTTATTGACAACGAAGAATGATTGGTAAAAATGATTTCGGTCTGATTTGAACAAAGAATGCAAAAAGTAAGACAAAATATATCTGGTAATGCATTCAACCCAATTCCCCAAAACTATGCTAAGGGAGAGGCGTCTATCTATCTATTCTGTGTGTGTGTGTGTGTCTCTCTCTCTTTATATATATATACATATATATCTATACGTGTCTCTCTCCATATATAAATATATAAATATATATATATATATATTATATATATATATATATTATATAT
>NC_043001.1:32172355-32184855 GCF_006345805.1 Octopus sinensis | reverse complement strand
TAAACATATAATGCTCAAGCACACACACGCACACACACTCTCACACACACACATAAACACACATATATTTGTGTGTGTTTGTGTGCGTGTGTGTGTGTCTGTGTGTGTCTGTGTGTCTGTGTGTCTGTGTGTGTGTACTTATCAGGACCAAAAAATACACCGACCCAATGAAACAACTCTAAGACGAACATTTTGCGCAGTTAGTTTCTAAATTTGTAGATATATGCACTATGTCAAAATAACAATTTTTGAGAACATTCTAGAAAGGGCCATATGTGTATGAGATAATTTAAAGGAGAAAGATGATTCGTTCATGAAGAGTGGATTTTATAAGTGGAGGGTGGGCTAGGGAGTGTCGGCCGCTACGAAATTTCGTTCATGTGTAGGCGATTGATATACAGTAATAAAATCAATGAAGTGAAGCTGTTGCTAAGTGAAACAATTGAACTGACTAAGGAAAGAAGGCAGTGAGAGATACAGGGAGGCCTGTAGACAGTTTGATGGTTTCAAATCTGCCTTCCGTCTGACTCTGCCTCCGTGGGACAATGTTACCCGTCCGCCATGTATAGGAGATTTATGAACGGTGGTCGTGATGGTGTTGGTGGTGTTTGACACTGTTTGTTGCTTATATTACTGCTTCTACTATGTTGTTTAGGTGGTGGTGGTGGTGGTGGTGGTTTTGATGGTGGTGGTTTTGATGGTGGTGGTGGTGGTGGTGGTGGTTATTTTTGTTGTACTTTAGCCTTACTTAAAATCAAATAAAGAACACCAACGTTCATAATAATACCTATTTCTTTATTACCCACAAGGGGCTAAACATAGAGGGGACAAACAAGGACAGATATAGGTATTAAGTCGATTACATCGACCCCAGTGCGTAACTGGTACTTAATTTATCGACCCCGAAAGGATGAAAGGCAAAGTCGACCTTGGCGGAATTTGAACTCACAACGTAACAACAGACGAAATACGGCTACGCATTTCGCCCGGCGTGCTAACGTTTCTGTCAGCAGCTGTAGCCACCACGTCATTTTATTCTCCCAAATAAAGGGACCACCATTTTCTGCTTGTTTTGCTTTGTTTTTAATTTTTGTCAAAGAATGTAGGGTATTATTTGAGAGAGATTTAACTGATATTTCTAACAAATCCAGTTGTTCCAAATGGAATGCGATCCTTTGTAAAGCGATGATGTGGGGATTTATAATAATAGATTATGCAGTGCAGGGTGTTTTGTTGGGATTCAGTGGAGTTTGGTGTTAAGAACTCTAGTTGTGGAATGTAGTGAAACTGTATAGATATAATGTATATACTGTATAGATATAACGTAAAGGTAGGCTGGGGTATACGGTGATAAAAGGCGGCGAGCTGGCAGAAACGTTAGCGCGCCGGGTGAAATGCTTAGCGATATTTCAGCTGCCGTTTTGTTCTGAGTTCAAATTCCGCCGAGGTCGACTTTGCCGTTCATCCTTTCGGGGTTGATAAATAAAGTACCAGTTACGCACTGGGGTCGACGTAATCGACTTAATCCGTTTGTCTGTCCTTGTTTGTCCCCTCTATGTTTAGCCCCTTGTGGACAATAAAGAAATATATACGGTGATAAGGATATGGTATGGAATGGTAGACTGTGATGGACTGATGGAGGTGTATTCAAATGTAGTGGATTATAGTGGACGACGAGAACTGTAGTAACTTTGGTAGACTGTTTTAGATAGTACACGGTGGCCTGAGATCGACAGAGATGGACTTTAGTGAGGTAGACTTTGGTGGGATGGTGGTGAATTGTTCAGGACGATATCGGACTAAGGACGACAGCAGTGAGTTTGTGGTAGACTATGGTGTGGGACATTGTGAACGACTGTGGTGCGGTACATTCTGATGGACTGTAGTGAACAACGGTGAGATGTGGAGCCAAATGTGCGCTGTAATAGATGAAGGTGGATTGAGATGTTGACTGTAATGAAGTGGGTTGATAAACTGTACTTCATTTTGAGATACTGGGGTAACTATCATGGACTATGCTGTACTGCGTTGTACTGAGTTGTGGTGTAATATGCTGACTGGTGCAGCGTGTTCATGAGCGATCATAATATGATGGATTGTGGTGTAATTGAGAATGTAGTTGTGTGGGAAATGCTGATCCCTCGCCATGGGCTGATGGACTGTAATAGTCTCTGACATGGTGCACTATGTTCTGGAGGGTAGCAGTGGACTGCAGTGTTAAAATAAAAAACAATAGTGGAGTATCACTGTGAAAACGATGGTGGACTGTAGAGATATAAAATAGAATGGTCGTGTGGGAAATTATAGGAGAGGATGACAAAGATGAAGTATGCTGGATGTAGGGGATAGTTTTGTGATCAAAAGTACTGGACAATACGAGGCAGTGCAGAATGTGTAGTAACTGTGGTGGGCTGTTTAGGGTGTCTAATGCAGTAGAAAACAGTATGATGGAGTGTGTTGTGTTGCACTATTGTGAAATTTGTTTAGTCTATTTTCATTTCATTTTTTCATCTCTTTTCATTTTTCCCTTTCATTTTTTCATCTCTTTATATTTTCTCCCCTTCACATTTTCATCTCTTTTCCTTTTTACACCTTCACTTTTTCATCTCTTTTCATTTTCTCCCCTTCACTTTTTCATCGCTTTTCATTTTTACCCCTACACTTTTTCATCTCTTTTCATTTTCTCCCCTTCACTTTTTCATCTCTTTTCATTTTTACACCTTCACTTTTTCATCTCTTTTCATTTTCTCCCCTTCACTTTTTCATCTCTTTTCATTTTCTCCCCTTCACTTTTCCATCTCTTTTAATTTTTTTAGCTTCACTTTTTCATCTCTTTTCATTTCCTCCCCTTCACTTTTTCATCTCTTGTCATTTTTACCCCTTCACTTTTTCATCTCTTTTCATTTCCTCCCCTTCACTTTTTCATCTTTTCATTTTTACACCTTCACTTTTTCATCTCTTTTCATTTTCTCCCCTTCACTTTTTCATCTCTTTTCATTTTTACCCCTTCACTTTTTCATCTCTTTTCATTTTTTCACCTTCATTTTTTTCCTCTCTTTTCATTTTCCCCTTCATTTTTTCATTTCTTTTCATTTTCTCCCCTTCACTTTTTCATCTCTTTTCATTTTCTCCCCTTCACTTTTTCATCGCTTTTCATTTTTACACCTCACTTTTTCACTCTTTTCATTTTCTCCCTTCACTTTTTCATCTTTTCATTTTTACACCTCACTTTTTCATCTCTTTTCATTTTCTCCCTTCACTTTTTCATCTTTTCATTTTCTCCCCTTCACTTTTCATCTCTTTTCATTTTCCCCTTCACTTTTTCATCTCTTTTCATTTTTTCACCTTCATTTTTTTCCTCTCTTTTCATTTTCCCCTTCATTTTTTCATTTCTTTTAATTCTCTCCCCTTCACTTTTTCATCTCTTTTCATTTTCCCCTTCACTTTTCATCTCTTTTCATTTTCTCCTTCACTTTTCATCTCTTTTCATTTTCTCCCCTTCACTTTTCATCTCTTTTCATTTTTACCCCTTCACTTTTTCATCTCTTTTATTTTCCCCCCTTCACTTTTTCATCTCTCTTTTCATTTTTACCCCTTCACTTTTTCATCTCTTTTCATCTTCTCCTCTTCACTTTTTCATCTTTTCATTTTCTCCTCCTTCACTTTTTCATCTCTTTTCATTTTCTCCCTTCACTTTTTCATCTCTTGTCATTTTTACCCCTTCACTTTTTCATCTTATCATTTTTACACCTTCACTTTTTCATCTCTTTTCATTTCCTCCCCTTCACTTTTTCATCTCTTTCATTTTTACACCTTCACTTTTCATCTCTTTTCATCTCTTTCATTTTCTGCCCTTCACACTTTTTCATCTCTTTTCATTTTTACCCCTTCACTTTTTCATCTCTTTTCATTTTCTCCCCTTCACTTTTTCATCTCTTTTCATTTTCTCCCCTTCACTTTTTCATCTCTTTTCATTTTCTCCCCTTCACTTTTTCATCTCTTTTCATTTTCTCCCCTTCACTTTTTCATCTCTTTTCATTTTCTCCCCTTCACTTTTCCATCTCTTTTCATTTTCCCCCTTCACTTTTTCATCGCTTTTCATTTTTCACCTTCACTTTTCATCTCTTTCATTTTCTCCCCTTCACTTTTTCATCTTTTCATTTTCTCCTTCACTTTTTCATCTCTTTTCATTTTTACCCCTTCACTTTTTCATCTCTTTTATTTTCCCCCCTTCACTTTTTCATCTCTTTTCATTTTTACCCCTTCACTTTTTCATCTCTTTTCATCTTCTCCTCTTCACTTTTTCATCTCTTTTCATTTTCTCCCTTCACTTTTTCCTCTCTTTTCATTTTTCACCTTCACTTTTTCATCTTTTCATTTTCTCCCTTCACTTTTCCATCTCTTTTCATTTTTACCCCTTCACTTTTTCATCTCTTTTCATTTCCTCCCCTTCACTTTTTCATCTCTTTTCATTTTTACCCTTTCACTTTTTCATCTCTTTTCATTTTCTGCCCTTCACTTTTTCATCTCTTTTCATTTTTACACCTTCACTTTTTCATCTCTTTTCATTTTCTCCCCTTCACTTTTTCATCTCTTTTCATTTTCTCCCCTTCACTTTTTCATCTCTTTTCATTTTCTCCCCTTCACTTTTTCATCTCTTTTCATTTTCTCCCCTTCACTTTTGCATCTCTTTTCATTTTCTCCCCTTCACTTTTTCATCGCTTTTCATTTTTACACCTTCACTTTTTCATCTCTTTTCATTTTCTCCCCTTCACTTTTTTTCTTTTTTTTTTTTTTTTTCTTTTTTTTTTTCCTCTCTTTTCATTTTTCCCTTTTTCTTTTCACCCTTCACTTTTTTCATCTCTTATCATTTTTTCACCTTCACTTTTTCCTCTCTTTTCATTTTCCCCCTTCATTTTTCATTCTTTTCATTTTACCCGTTCACTTTTTCATCTCTTTTAATTTTCTCCCCTTCACTTTTTCATCTCTTTTAATTTTTTCCCCTTCACTTTTTCATCTCTTTTCATTTTTACCCCTTCACTTTTTCATCTCTTTTAATTTTCCCCCTTCACTTTTTCATCTCTTTTAATTTTCTCCTCTTCACTTTTTCATCTCTTTTCATTTTCTCCCCTTCACTTTTTCATCTCTTTTCATTTTCTCCCCTTCACTTTTTCATCTCTTTTCATTTTTACCCCTTCACTTTTTCATCTCTTTTAATTTTCCCCCCTTCACTTTTCATCTCTTTTAATTTTTCTCTCTCTCACTTTTTCATCTCTTTTCATTTTCTCCCCTTCACTTTTCATCTCTTTTCATTTTCTTTCTCCCTCCCCTCACTTTTTCATCTCTTTTCATTTTTACCCCTTCACTTTTTCATCTCTTTTCATTTTCTCTTTTCTTCCCCTTCACTTTTTCATCTCTTTTTATTTTCTCTCCTTCACTTTTTCATCTCTTTTCATTTTCTCTTCTTTTTCTTTTTCCTTCTCTCCCCTTCACTTTTTCATCTATCTCTTTTCATTTTCTCCCCTTCACTTTTTCATCTCTTTTCATTTTCCTCCCTCTCCTTCACTTTTGCATCTCTTTTCATTTTCTCCCCTTCTTCTCTTTCTTTCACTTTTTTCATCGCTTTTCATTTTTTCACCCTTCACTTTTTCATCTCTTTTCATTTTCTCCCCTTCACTTTTTTCATCTTATCATTTTTACACCTTCACTTTTTCATCTCTTTTCATTTTCTCCCCTTTCCTTTTTCATTCATCTCTTTTTTTCTTTTTTACTTTTTACCCCTTCACTTTTTCATCTCTTTTCATTTTTCCCCTTCACTTTTTCATCTCTTTTAATTTTCCCCCCCCTTCACTTTTTCATCTCTTTTAATTTTTCCTCTTTCACTTTTCATCTCTTTTCATTTTCTCCCTTCACTTTTTTCATCTCTTTTCATTTTCTCCACTTCACTTTTTCTCATCTTTCATTTTTACATTTTTACCCCCCCCTTCACTTTTTCATCTCTTTTAATTTTCCCCCCTTCACACTTTTTCATCTCTTTTAATTTTCTCCTCTTCCCTTCCTTTTTCATCTCTTTTCATTTTCTCCCCTTCACTTTTTTCATCTCTTTTCATTTTTCTCTCTCTTCACTTTTTCATCTCTTTTTCTTTTTAACCCCTTCACTTTTCATCTCTTTTCATTTTCTCCCCTTCACTTTTTCATCTCTTTTCATTTTCTCCCCTTCCTTTCACTTGCTCTTTTTCATTTTCTCTCCCTTCACTTTTTCATCTCTTTTCATTTTCTCCCCTTCACTTTTCATCTCTTTTCATTTTCTCCCCTTCACTTTTTCATCTCTTTTAATTTTCTCCCCTTCACTTTTTCATCTCTTTTCATTTTCTCCCCTTCACTTTTCATCTCTTTTAATTTTCTCCCCTTCACTTTTTCATCTCTTTTCATCTTTACCCTTTCTCTTTTTCATCTCTTATCATTTTTTCACCTTCATTTATCCCCTTCATTTTTTCATCTCTTTTCATTTTTCCCCTTCATTTTTCATCTCTTTTTATTTTCTCACCGTCATTTTTTTATCTTTTTTTCATTTTCTCCCCTTCACTTTTTCATCTCTTTTAAATTTTTTACCTTCATTCTTTTCATCTTTTCATTTGTTTACCTCTCTAGTTCATAAGTACTTTTAAATTTTCTTAACTTAACTTCCCCTGATTATTTCAGATACGATATTTCACCCTCCTATTTTTACTTTCTCAACCACATTCCACAACATCATAGTCCACTAGAGTTCTTTACACCAAACTCTCCTGAATCTCACCAAAATACACTACTCTGCATAATCTATTAAGCTACGACATGGCACATCTCACTCAACAACATATATTGTATAACTCCAGGATATGCTTTCTCAATCTACCTCAGTGAAGATTATCATCACACAACGTACCACGCCACTTTAACCTGTCACAATCCATTAACATCTCTTCGCACTGTAATTTGCTAAACATTTCACTGCATCATGTGATAGTCGATCACTGTCCTCACCATTTTACCACACTACGTTCGAACACAACACCCTCCATTATTTCCCCACAATGCACCGCACTACAACCGCAAACCTCGATTGTTCAGCAAGTGACAGTCCAATACTGTCTAGTTGAACAAAACTCACCACAGTTTACATATACCACTATCGTCCACCAAAGCATAGTTCTCGACTGCCCAGCACAATCTATCATTGTCCATCATAGTCCACAAACGAGTATCCTTCACAGCCCACGAACCCGCATTTCAGCAAAAGGTCACTGTCAACGCTGCTCTGTCAGACCGCAGTCCACCACATGATACTACTAACGGCGTTACTATGTTGTCTTGCTCTACTAGAGCAATATACTCTAATGTTGTACAAATATTGAGCACTGGTGTGGTCTAATGCAGTGCAATGCTCTCTGCTGGACATTTGGGAAATTGTGAAACTGTGTTCTTTGGAACTGTGGTGCAATCTGGTGTGGTGGGGATATCGTAAAATGTGGTGGAGTTTTATGTGATAGTTGGTGCTTAGTGAACTGTGCTGTGCAGGGCTGTAGTATAGGTCTCTGTAGGCATGTGTTATGGCAGTGTAGGGTTTATTATAATGTGGTGTGATGGAGTAGGGTGGAATAGTGTGGTGTTATTATGTGTTTAAGGCGTAAGTACGCCGACAAAATACTTAGCAGTATTTCGTCTGTCTTTACGTTCTGAGTTCAAATTTCGTTGTGTGATAACGTTTAGTGGTGTTGAACAGTTGATGCAGTGTGAAGGACTTGTGTAGATTTTGTGACCTGGGGTATATAGACTTTCGTAATCTGGATTGTGATGTGGTAGGCTGTGGTACACTCTATTGTGATAAATTATGTAATACATTAATAGGTATCGCGAAACGTGGTATGGTGCAGTTTTAGATGGTGGTGGTCTATATGTTGCTGGAATCTGGTATAGTGAACAGCATTTTGAATACTTTGTCTTAGATTGCTGTGAGTGGTGTGTTGGACTTCTGTATGGAAGATTGTCGTTGGCTGTGGTAGCCTTGACTGTGAAAGACTGTAACGTATCGTGATGGAGTGTTGTGGATTTGGGTGGACTTGGGTAGATGGTGGGAAACTTTAGTGAATGGTGATAAGAAGTTTTGTGTTAGAGAGTGCTCTTGTAGACGAGGGAAGGCTTTGGTATTCAATGAACTGCAGTGGACAGTGAGTTGGTTGAATTTTGTGATTTGCACAGTGTTGGTATAGAACGTGGTGAAATGTGGTATAGTGGACATTAGCTGATTGTGTGAGATTAACTATACTGGACTGCGGTATGGTCGAATCTGGCGGACTGTAGTTTACTGAGTTGTTGGAGACTCTTCTGAACAGTGATATGGTGGTCCTTGGTAATGGTGAATATTGTTAATTGTACCTTCATTGACTTTAATAAACTCCGGTGTTTAACTATGGTGGAAGGAACTGTGCTGATGAGGTCAATGGGCGCTGAACTTCGTTTGGTGAACTGTGATAGATCGTTGTGAAGCCAGAGAAATGGACCGTAGAGAACTGTAGTAAACCACAGTGTGGTTGATAGTGGTTTAGTAAACCATGATGTGGTGTTTTGTGCTGTGGTAGAATGTAGTATAGTGCATTGTGTGTAGAGGTGTAGGGTGGATGATAGGATGCTGCTCTTCTGAACAGTTGTGCAAAATGGTGGACAAGAGTGCATTGTGTTGAACAGTGGATGCTGTGTTAGATAGAATATATGATGGACAGGTTGTACTGTTGGGAACAGTGGTGCAGTGGAGGACAGTGAGTGCTGTGGGTGACAGTTGCGAATTATGCTGTGATAGACAGAAAATGCTGTGGGGCCAGAGGTGAATTGTGGTGGCCAGTGGGGTGCTGTTCTGGTGGATTGAGGGTGCTGTGGTCAACATTTGTGAATATTGTTAATTGTACCTTCATTGACTTTAATAAACTCCGGTGTTTAACTATGGTGGAAGGAACTGTGCTGATGAGGTCAATGGGCGCTGAACTTCGTTTGGTGAACTGTGATAGATCGTTGTGAAGCCATGATGGATAGTGGAGTGTTCTGGAGATAGTAGTGCGCTATATCGGACACAGTGGTGTGCAGTGGAAGGCAGTAGGGTCGTGAGGGTCAGTGGGTGCTCTGGGGGTAGCGGTGCTGTATGGGACTGTGGTGAGGTGTGGTTGACTATGGGATGCTGCAGGGGTGGACAGTGTGGCCAAAGGTGGACAGTTGGGCAAAATGTGGACAGTGAGGCCAAAGGTGGATAGTAGGGCCTAAGGTGGACAGTGGGGCCAAAGGTACACAGTAGGGGCAAAGGTGTTCAGTAGGGGCAAAGGTACACAGTGGATCAGCATGATGGATAGTGGAGTGTTCTGGAGATAGTAGTGCGCTATATCGGACAATGGGTTATTACTCTGGAGGACAACAGGGTAATGTGGTGGACAGTAGGATGCTTCTCTTGCATAAGTACTGCACATGACGCACAGTGGAGTACAATGGGGAACAGTGGGGGACAGTATGTGACTGTGGGTGCACTAATGGATAGTGGGTGCCTGTAGGGGGTCAGTGAGCTCTCTGAGGAATAGTGGAGTGCAATGGGGACAGTGGGAGATAGGTAGAGACAGTGAGGGACAGTGGCTTACAGTGCAAGACAGTGGGTACACTGGCGGATAGTGGGTGCTATGGGGGTACTATGAGTGCTGTAGGGGAACAGTGAGCGCTATGAGGAATCGAGCAGTGCAATGGGGACAGTAGAAGATAGGTAGTGACAGTGAGGGACAGTGGCTTACAGTGCAAGACAGTGAGTGTACTGGGGTATAATGGGTGCTGTGGGGAGACTGTGGGTGCTGTAGGGGACAGAGGGTGCTATGAGCAGTGCAGTTCAATGGAGATAGTGGGAGACAGTGGGGTGTAATGGGAGGCACTGGAGGCATGGGAAACAGTGGGTCGTTTGGAAGATTTGTGAAATCTGGTGGATCATGGGATGCTGCTCTTGTATACACTGGTGCACTGTGGAGGACAGTGATGATGAAGGTGGGCAGTTGTGCAATATGATGTGTGATGGGATACTGTGGGGTTGGCATAATTTTGTGGTCGACAGTAGTGCGGCTTGGTGAACGTGCTGTGTGGAATATTGGTACACTGTGTTGGGGAGTGACATGATGTAATAAAGATTAGTGGACGGCAGTGGACTGTAGACTGATGTGGCAGACTGGCGAAATATGGTGGGCAATGGGTGTTGCGGAGTACAGTGGGGGCTGTGGATTCTGTCCGGGACAGTGAGGTACAATTGGGGAAAATGGGTTGTATAGGAGTGATGGGTGCCTTGAGGGATTGTGCGAGTTGTGGAGTGCTGAGGTAAATAGTTGTGGACAGTGCTTGACAGTTAGTTAATGTGACAGACTGGTGAACTGTGATGGACAATGGGTGCTGAAAGAGTCAGTGGAGGCAGTGGGAGACAGTAGGCGATGATAGGGACAGTAAGCGACAATGGGGACAGTAGGTGAAAGAGGGGGTGTAGGCGACAATGCAAACAGTAGGCGAGAAAGGGGTCACTAAGGTTCATTACCTGACAATGGGTCGAGGTGTTACAATGTGATCCAGAGGGGACAATGGGGTGCAGTAGGGCTGGTGAGTGTTTTGAGGAGCAGTAGGCATTGTAGGGAAAAGCGGTGGAATGTGGTGGACCGTGGGATACTGCTCTGATTGACAATGATAGAATGTGGTGGACAGTAAGTACTGAGGTGGTCATTAGTGCAATGTGGTGAACGTGCTATAAGGAGAATGATGTCATTAGGGGATAGTAGGTTCTGTGTGAGACAGCGGGGCATTTGAGAGTTTGATGGTGCACTGGGTAAGGGAGTGGAGTGCTATGATAAACAGTCGTGAACAGTGGTGGACAGATACTTAGTGTAGTCGACTAGTAACCTGTGCCGGACGATGGGTGCTGTGGGGGACAATGGGTGCAATAAGGGACAGTGAGGTCCATTAGGGGTCAATGGGGTACAGCAAGTGGCAGTGGGTGGAGTGAGTGGCGATGGTGTGTGCTTTGAGGGAGAGTGGGTATTGTGGTGGGCAGAGGTGGAATGTGGCAGGCAGTGATTTCTGTAGTGGACAGTGGGTACCATGGTGGACGTGCTGTGAGGACAGTAGGTTGCTGTGGTGGACAGTAACATGCTGAATGTAACGTGAGGGACAGAAAGTCATTAGGGGACAGTAGGTACTGTGCGTGACAGTGGATCCTTTGGGGCATAGTGGTGCACCAAGGTGGATAGTTTGGTTGATGTAGGAAACAGCTGATGCATTGTGGTGGTCAGAATGTACTATGGAGAACAGTGGGTACTGACGAGAATAGTGAGTGCTGTGGGAACAGTGATGTTCTGTAGTGGACAGTGCATGGTGTGGTGTGGTGTGGTAGAGCCTGGTGGACATTGTTGTTTGGTAGGAATTATGTGAAACTATAGAGAACTGTGTAGGTAAGTTGAATATAGTGGAATATTATTTACATTATTTGCATTATTTACATTCGTTGGATATTTTTCCTCATCTTGTTTGTTGTTAACACAACGTTTCGGCTGATATACCCTCCAGCCTTCTTCAGGTGTCTTGGGGAAATTTCGAACCTGGGTTCTCATTCCTAAGGTATTATTTGATGTTATTAGTATTATAATTCAGTAGTTTTATTTTTATAGCGTACTTTCACTTCACTACCGATCGCAGCTCTGTGTGCTTTGGGTATGTGTTGTGAGTTGTTGTGGTGCTCTGATGGTTACTGTATTGAAAGTGTTCTGCGTAGGATGTGTGCAGTGCTTAGTAGTGCAATTTTCTGTAAGTTATATGTGTTTGTAAGTCCTGGTGTTTTTGTTATGTATTTGTCTGAATATTTTTTATCATGCCTAATGCACCTACTATGATAGGAATTGTTTCTGTTTTTAGATTCCACATTCTAGTTACCTTTATTTCCAGGTCTTTGTATTTTGAAAGTTTCTCCATTTCTTTTAGAGACACGTTGTCATCTGCTGGTATTGATACATCAATTAGAAAGCATTTTTCTTTTCATGATCTCTGACAACTATATCTGGTCTGTTGGCCTTAATTTCTCTATCTGTGTGTATTGGCATATCCCAGAGTATGGTTGCTTTCTCGTTTTCTGTGACCTTTTCTGGTGTGTGCCTATACCATCTTTTTTCTGTTGTTATTCCATAATGTTGGCATAGCTTCCAGTGTATGTAGGTCCCAACTCTGTCGTGTCTGTGAATATATTCCTTCTTAGCCAGGACTGGGCAGCCAGAGATAATATGATTTATTGTTTCTTGTCCATCTCCTCATATTCTGCAGTTACTTGTTATATTTCTTTTCATTACATGTTTTTGGTAAATTCTGGTGGGGAGGCTTTGGTCTTGTGCAGCAATTAAAAATCCCTCTGTCTCTGCTTTGAGTCCTGAGCTTCTCAACCATTGCTGGGATTTTTCTTTGTCTATTTC
>NC_043001.1:32154855-32167355 GCF_006345805.1 Octopus sinensis | reverse complement strand
CAAGAGTGGCTGTGTGGTAAGTAGCTTGCTAACCAACCACATGGTTCCGGGTTGAGTCCCACTGCGTGGCATCTTGGGTAAGTGTCTTCTGCTATAGCCTCGGGCCGACCAATGCCTTGTGAGTGGATTTGGTAGATGGAAACTGAAAGAAGCCAGTCGTATATATGTATGTATATATATATATATATATATGCATGTGTGTGTTTGTGTGTCTGTGTTTGTCCCCATAGCATTGCTTGACAACCGATGCTGGTGTGTTTACGTCCCCGTCACTTAGCGGTTCGGCAAAAGAGACCGATAGAATAAGTACTGGGCTTACAAAGAATAAGTCCCGGGGTCGATTTGCTCGACTAAATGCGGTGCTCCAGCATGGCCGCAGTCAAATGACTGAAACAAGTAAAAGAGTAAAAGAGAATGAAATCAAAGATGATAATGTTAGATAGCCCTTTTCTATACTTTGTATCAGTTTGATCGAATACAAAAATTATATTTCCAGATCACAAACGATAAGGAATTTCATCTACATATTTGCCTAATTGTTTCACTAACAAACTACCAAATAACGATAAATATTTTGTAATGTTTTCGTTGAAGCATCGACTCTTAAGTCACTCATGCCTTTCTAAGACATCCAGTACCTCAATTTACCTCATAATATTACGTTTTTAGCCCCACTGAAATAAAATGACCAAACAAATAATTAAATACATTTGAATTGTGCTGCTGTGAAATGTAGTGTATTCATCGAATTCTTCAGTTTATTTGTTTTTATGATAATGGTGGGTTTTTTTTTTTGTTCGTTTTGATCAGATTTATGACCAAAGTTATTCCTGCTACAGCATACCTATCTTTATTCCAGACTGCATGCCTATGAGAACATTGCTAAATATAGTCTTATCCTTTAATATGTTTACGTGAGATTTGAGGAAGATTGGTATTTGGTTCTTAATTGTAGCACATCGAACGACATAATGTAAGGCCTCTTATTCTGGTCAATCGGAGCGATGATCAATGACATTCCAATCACAGCTTACTCGCCTTTATTTCCAACATTTTATTTAGAGCATCATTAGTCAATGTGTTTTTCCAGTTCGTATTGATTGTGTAGAGTTTGAGGAAAATTTGGCTGTTATGTGTAGAACATCAAGTGACAATGTGTAAGGTCTCTCATTGGCTCAAATCATTTTGATGGCATTAGACAAACATTGAACAACTAAATATTTTTTTGTTCAATGATGAACGATGAAAATATATCTATAATTACCTCTCTCAGTACTTCCAATATATTGGTGAAGACGAATCTCCCTATAATGGCTCGACCAACAGTTTATTTGCGGAGTTACACACAAACCACTCGCAAAATATTTAGCTCAATAAGAAACAAAATTACCAGCAAACAAATCCTATATCACTCAGTTAAAAATAGTATATTACTATAATGGAATGAGATTTCAAGATATTTTTTATGCATGAGTTTCATATAGATAAGTAGCATATATATTATATCTTGCAGAGATTAAAAAAAACTCACTCACTCAAAATCATATCAGTAATAGAAATTCATACGAAGAAACCTAAGGGAGACAATTCTAGAATACAAATCAATCATTTGTTTTATAATAATTTTTATTCTTTCAGTCAGTGTAAGCTCTCGTAAATGTGTAAATGAGTATATGTTGTTGCTGAAACCTGTTTGGCATTGCCACCGTACTTTCCATAGATCAATCTAACTTGCCACTCTCTACTTTTATTCGGCATTTTATCAGATTAGATTTCAGTGTCGTTGACTTTCCCTTTCTTGAAAATAATTACTAATAATATGAATGATTATTTTGGTAATTATTTAATATGTTATTTCCCACTGTGTATACTATACACATATATGTGCGCTTGTGAACACCATCCAGCAGAATATAGCTTCTCATGGTCTGAAGCACTTAACGTTTTTCTTACCACATGTCTAGTGAAATACATTGTCTTTGTTTTAGTGCAATTAATTTTGAAAAGGAAGAACAATTTACTTAAATATTTTTCCTTGAGCTTGATTTTGGAAAATAAATAAACACGAAATTTTGATGGAGAGTTTCAATTTAGGACACCTTAAAAGAGGAAGTTTGTATCATTGAACCAGCGGCTGTTTCAATTGGTAAACGCTTAGCTTGCTTCTTCGCGCACATTTTGTTGTCATGAAATGTTTTAAAAGTGTATACAATAGAGATTATTTCCTTTTAAACCGCGCGGCTGTGTTTATTAATATACTTGTGTAACTATCTATTTATCTATCTATCTACTGATATGTGTGTGAGTGTGTCTGAATGTGTGTGTATATACATATATGTATACTGATGTAAATATGTTTATATATATACATAGACATACACACACAGATACGCAAACATATATATATGTATAGGGAGAGTTTTCGGGAAAAAAACAAAAGACGAAGACAAGTGGTGTACAAAACAAACAGATGTATTAGTATAACGCTCAGGAAAAAAAAGTATTTTACGTTTCGAGCCTACGCTCTTCTACAGAAAGGGATACAGAAAACAAGGAGAGAAAAAAATGTGTGTAGTGGCTAACGATCTATCATATATATATGTATGTATGCATAAGAAGAAAAAAGTGATTAAAAATCCAGGCAGATATCAATAAAGCACTCACGAGTTTGGTTAACTATATCAAACTATCAGACGTCAATAAACACAAGTACAATAAACAGCCCAGGTAATTCCTCATGTATGACATTTAGATTCAAATATCGTTTAGAAGAATTTCAAGAACTTCAGAGTATTAGATTGTTTCAGCTTTAAAGCTGCGGTCATACTCGAGACAATTAAACTTGTTGTCAATGCCAAAACATGAAATGCCTTCGTCACTGAATAGGATTACCTTCCTACAAAAAATAATCCTGTAACACTGACTTTTGAATCAAGGACTTGCCTACATGTCACCAGTGTCTTCACATCATATATATATATATATATATATATATATATATATATATATATATATATCAAAATTAAAATAACAATAAAATACCAACGATTAAGTAAATTGCAAAAACATAATAAAAATGTACATATATGTATATATATATATATATACATATATGTACATTTTTATTATTTTTTTGCAATTTACTTAATCATTGGTATTTTATTGTTATTTTAATTTTGATATTTCTATTATATGTATTTTCTAGATGGTGTAATTTAATTGTTCATTTTGAATTGATAAAAGGTGTTTTCTTCTAATTTATATATATATATATATATATATATTACATTGCGTGAAATTTGATTTAGTATTTCTTAATTGAATATTTTTCCCTGTAAGTTAGGATTAATATTCCCTCAAATAATTATCATATATATATATATATATATATATATATATATATATACATATATATGCACTCCTAAATACACATATCCGTATGGATGTATACATGTATATTTTATCTAGTATACCATGTATTCAAAATATCCACCGCCAAACTCAATATATAATCAGCTTCTTTGTCAACTGCGCAGATTGAATTCAAGAATGTTTTGGTTCGAGTTTTCATTACTCTTTATTTCATTCTTCGATTTAAATGTGCGATGCAAGAGTCGTTTACTACAAGTCGTCGAAAATTTATTTTCAAAGCCTCATTAGGTTTCTCCTAGCAGCCAGTTGGTTTTCATTAGGTTTCTCCTAGCAGCCAGTTGGCTCCTTTTCAACTGCTCAGCGAGTGAGGCGTGGTTGCAATCTGTACACCTGTTCACGAAGATAGTTCCAGAACAAGTGATCCGAGAAATTGAGACCAGGGATTCCAAGTGACAAAAGATCAGTCCTTCTCTTCCCTACCACCTTTTTAGAGAGAGTGCACTAATCATTCGTTGCACATTGATATCATAGTATAGAGTCCTACCGACTTAATGTAAAATAGTGGTGGAGAGTATTCTTTTCTGCTTCATATCTGATACTACAGCATTATTTTTCAGGAACTCCTAGTGAGTATTCTTCGTAATATTTTTTGTTAAAGTAGTAGTGACCAAACACGATGCGTTGTGAAGACTACCTAAACAGTAGCATGTGTCTCATAACTCATGCTCGACAATTAAACTTGTTGCCAATGCCAAAACATGAAAAGTGCCTTCCTTACGGAATAGGACTACCTTCCTATAAATATAATCCTGTAACACTGGATTTTGAATTAATGACTTGTCCACAAGTCACAAGTGTTTCACATTTATCATCGTCGCATAATTTCTGAACCGCTAAGGAAGGAAATTCACATTCATCTTGATATTGGACATTTTTCATGGAGCTGTTGGAGATAGTAGACATCGATGAAGCCTTCCTTTCAAATCTGTGGACTTCTGTTTAAAATTATTATAAAAGTTAGCTCTGCTTCACTGTGACTGTTTATATCTTTCCAGACCTAAGTAGATCTTCAACGGCAATGTAGATTTCTATCATTGGAAAGCTTCACGAATGGTTACATGCAAAGAAAATATTTGTCTGTTCGTGATCTTTTGCTTTGGAACAGAATTCAATGCATAGAATTTTCTTGGTCTGGTAAAACAATCTTTCGTTTCTGCACTATGTTGTTACGGGTGATGAAAATGGGAACAACATATAAAAAAAAAATAATAAAATAAAAAGAAATCACTGGTTTTCAGTGAAAGAGAAAGTGGCGCCTACTCCAAAACCCATCCTTCTTCCACAAAACTCTTTCTTATGTATCTCGTGGAACATGAAAAATTCTGAACATTCTTGGATACTGAGCACAGAAAAACCGTTACTGCAGTCGTTTATTGCCAATAACGTTATCATGCTTATGGAGAATTACTTTTAAAGCAGCCAACTATAGGATACGGAAAATGGAGTTAGGCACCTACATGACAGTACAAAAGGTCAAAATAAATTCGCAACAAAATAGCAAAGACACAATTAGAAATTTATAAATTTTAAGGCGGCGAGCTGGCAGAAACGTTAGCACGCCGGGCGAAATGCTTAGCTGTATTTCGTCTGACGTTACGTACTGAGTTCAAATTCCGCCGAGGTCGACTTTGCCTTTCATCCTTTCGGGATCGATTACATAAGTAGCGGTTACGCACTGGGATCGATGTAATCGACTTAATACCTTTGTCTACCCTTGTTTGTCCCCTCTATATTTAGCCCCTTGTAAGCAATAAAGAAATAAGTAATTTATAAAAACGAAATAACAGTAAAATAAAAAAATTGTCATTTCAGTGGTAAACCGTCTTCTCAACCACACTGCGTACATACATACATACACACATACATACGTGTACGTACGTACATGCATGCATGCATGCATGCTTGCATGCATGCATACATACATACATACATACATACATACATACATCATACATACATACATACTACATACATACATACAACATACATACATACATACATACATACATACATACATACATACATACATACATACATACATACATACATACATACATACAGATAGATAGATAGATAGATAGATAGATAGATAGATAGTAACACACTGCCTAAATACCAATCTTGAGAAATTAGGCTTCTCAAAACCAGAAAGGAGAAAACTACAGATGCAATCCATCAATGGAATTATAAAAATTTGTAAAACGTTGGCTATTCAACCTAACAATCCAAACAGAAATAAGACTTTCCATGTCTTCAAAGATTTTGCCTATTTTCTTATTGATGACAGTGTTCTTCATCAGTGGGGCTTCAGATTCGATATGTGCTAAACTCCTGTCGTTATTATGTATAATAATCGATACAGTTGTCCGACTCATCCCAAAAGCTCGTGCAATTGCAACTATTTTCACCTTTTTCACGGCGTTTTATCATAGCGACTTTATCTTTCAGCGTTATAGCATGACGCTTAGCACTTTCACTATGAATTTCTTAGTGAAAATGGGGGCAAAAAAGTATTCACAAACATTAGCTAAGACAACCTTCAAATCGGTCGCGTTTGAGATAAAAACTGTGGGGAAAATTAAGCTTAGAGCTGCTCGAACTGGTGTCAATCTATCACCAACGGAACTGAGTCTTTTTAAGTCGAAAACAATGGTTGAAGAATATGCGGAAAAAAAAAAGAAAGCGGCAGCAAAACAATCATGCTTTCAGTCAAGTTTGCGTAGCAATTTTTGTTCCTGTCTATTTCACGCGAGAATTGTTTTTTTCAGCCATCGACGTAGATGAACTGCACAGTCAGCAGGAAATTGAAATCACGCGGACACGACAAAACATCTGTCGACGATATATTTATAACATAAATAAATACACACGCACACACACACTCGCGCACGCACACTCACATACATACATACATACATACATATGTGTATGTATATATATATATATATATATATTCATATATAAAAAGACATGAGTACGTACATATATATATATATATATATATATATATACATTTGTATATACCTATATAAAAAGACATGACTACGCATGAGTTATATATATATATATATATATATATATATAGAGAGAGAGAGAGAGAGAGAGAGAGAGAGAGATGCATATATATATAATGCTAAAACAGTTTTGCCGTTAAATATGGCGGTTATTTATATTTAAATTATTTAAATTTTCTTAATGATTTTATAATTTACATCTTCACTTCATTTCAACATTTCAATGTTACATCTCTGCCTTATTTCTATCATTAATGAAATAGACCTTAGGTAGTAAACTTTAATTTGTGTTTAGAAAAGCTAAAATGCTATTCAATTTTATTTCGTTATGTTTATGTGTGTGCGTGTGTGTTTAGGTGGCTTTGTATTTATATATATATATATATATATACATAGATACATATATATACGCATATCTGTGTATATATAGAGAGATAGAGAGATAGATAGATCTACGTAAACACACGTACATATACACAGACACACACACATGTATACATACATAAATACATATATTTATATACATATATACACACATATATATACATACATATTTATATATATATATCAACAGTTATATTACTGAATATTCAAATATAAAAAATTATGCCTACTATTGTTAAGAATGATAATTCTTTTTTGTATTGTAATTTAAGCATTAAAAATAGTTATACAAACACATACGTAGTATTTATCTTAGAGATTATTTCAAATGCATCAACCCAATACTTCTCTTCACCTCTTTATATATAATTGTTACTCAATATTCATTTTTGTTACATATTCATGCATTAGCATGCCAGGTGAAATCTTCAATATGCATAAACAGTAAAAATAATTATGCACAGAATGTAGTTACAGTTTATTTGGCACTTTTACCATTGCCAAACATTTTTTGTGATATAAGACAGATTGTTAATGCATAGGGAATTAGTTCATCTAGAAAGCTCCATTATTTTACTAATGTTTATTTTATCAGGTCTGGATGCATTATGGGTAAATTGGTCGGCATCAGTCTTTCAGCTTCAAGAAATGAGTGAGAAAATATCATATTGTTTTTACACTTTATTTGGAAATCTAATGTTTCTGTAGTCTCCACAGCCAATGAGAGATATATTACACAAGCCAGTATAGAAGCCAGTGCATGGCCCTTTGAAATTGTAAAACTAAGACTCGAAACTCTATTAATTACACTCTATCATCTTTGAGCACGATGAACACATTATTTAATGTCATCAGTACACAAAAACACAGGGTGGGCAAGGCCGGAATGTCTTTGATCCCGGATCGATTTGATCACAGTTGAGTGGAGATATACGCGGCAAAATACCAGACATTATAGATATGTCTGATAAGTGTTGACCTGAGGCTAAAGAACATTTATCTAGGCAGTCACAACTGTTGTGGTCAATTCTTTTGTTCAGATGATTGCATAGTCTCCAAATATTTTATTAAGTTTGCATTGTCAATGATTCTATTGCAATATTTTATTTTTTCTGATATCACAAGCATTCAGAGAACTCTTCCTCGGCTTCTGTTTCCATAGACAAAATAAATGAGGCACCTTCTAATTAGTGTTATTTTCTCATACATGACCAAATACTGATAAATAGATTTAGCTTGGTAAAATAAGACAACATTGAAATAAACATTTTCTTAGATTACACAATGCATTTGTGTCTCATTTGAACTCCCGATCCAAGAGCAAGCCACTCGCAATGTTTTATAACACCTTACTCACGTGACTATTCTGTTTCTGTGTACATTTCAGTGTGGATA
Source organism: Octopus sinensis (assembly GCF_006345805.1). NCBI lineage: Eukaryota > Metazoa > Mollusca > Cephalopoda > Octopoda > Octopodidae > Octopus > Octopus sinensis. Next base: position 32,159,130 of record NC_043001.1, on the reverse strand, counting down.
GTCATTTCTTACATAGGTACAGTGCACATATCGTACGCATTTTATAGAAGCCCATATACCGAAAGGCAAAGCAGTCCGTAATAGATTTTGAAATTAAAAGGCATATGACAAACAATATACGAAAAAGTTTAATATTAACTGTATCGATTCACCCGTCTGTTAAAGGCTTACAAAATCAAAAATTCTATATTTCTGATTCATTAATATTTTAACTTTAATTTCTCAAGTAATCTAATGATGTCACTAATTCTACCATTTCGTTGTATTCTATTCTAACAGCTACATATGAAAATTGCCACGAGTAATAGGCACAGAATTTATATATTTGCATATTGCTGGCTAGGGATTATATATTTGAATAACGTTTCGATAGTTTGTGGCCCTAAGCAGGAGAAGTTCTCCAGGTATAGCTCGAAACAAGATTTGCTGTGAGAGGTTAAAATGGCTGACATACACTTTGAGGAAATAAATTATTAAGTTCTTCACTAAGTCGTATCAATGACGAACAAAGATCTTTGTACGAAAAAAAAAAACTAAAGGGGCCCTAAGATGCTTGTTATAATTTAGAAAGAGAAACTTATGAGTTTATTAAAGGTAATTATTTTGAATTTCTATTTTAATTACAAGTCAAAGGAAATTTAATTGTCTTTTACTTGCAAATGCTCTCAAGTATAATTCCCACCTATAACAGCAGTAAGAAAATATTTGATAGTAGAATCATGGATATACAAATCATAAAAGATGGAGTGGCCACTGTGATAACACCTTTGATCATAGGCCTGTTTGATTAGCTCCAGCTTAGGGTTAAACAACAAGATCAAATTAAATATATGTATTTTTTTCTTTTATGTATATGGTGCTATAAAAACATAGACAAAAATCTTAACGATTCAAAATTCCCCTCAAGATGCCAGCCAACATTCACTTCCATATGCTAGTCAAAATTCACCTACGGATGCTATTCATAGACGCTATTTACGCTCTTGAGAAGAGACATGAACATTTAAATATTATTCACATTATTGAATAATAACAGAAAGTGAAACCGCAGACGTTATTTCAATTAAACACAAACAGCCAAATGTCCATATGTGATGCTAGGAAAGACGTGACAAGTCGAATTGCACCTCCAGATACTAAATGACGTGCCTTTAGATATTTCTCTATGGCAACCGCTTCAGATCAACTCATTGTCTATAATATAACTCAATATAAATACACTTGAAAGGAATGAGGTTTTAGAATGAGATTCGCCAAATTCCAGAAGCATCTAGCATTTTTATCTTCTTATTTCAAGCACGTCTTTTGTTGCAGTTCTTTTGTTTTCCTTCATATTTTTGTTCTTACGTTTTAGTTTCTCTTGTATTTTCTTTCTTTCATCGTCATCATTATAATAATAATAATAATTATTATTATTATTATTATTATTATTATTATTATTATTATTATTATATTATTATTACGTTTACAACAATGTTGAGCGAGATTCTCCAGCGTCATGGAATACACCTGAGTGTTCCTATACTGTATACAGCATTGTCTTTTGCAGGTTTGGGATGAGATTTGTATTTTGCATTTACATTGCTTTCATCTTAAGGGTTTTGTTGTTTCTGATGCTTCGTCTATTTGTTGTAAATGAGAATGTGCAATATGCGTTGGTGTTATTTTTGCTATACTGTGAGTGTGCTTCGCGTGAGCTTTGTGGTGAGTTAGTGACAGTTAATGACTGTGTTTCACATATGTTGTATGAACAAGGGGTACACAGTGATTGCTAGAGTACTAGAGTATTAGTTGCTTCAGCTGTGTCGATGTTTTAGAGTTGGGAAGTGATCACGTAGAATCTATCCTGTTATGGGTTGTGTTATATTATTGTGTAGCAACTGTGTAGAACTCGTATAATACAGCCCAGACATTGGGTCATTGTTGGCTTCCGCTTTCACTTTGTCTGAAGCAAATCTTGCAAGATATTGTCTATAGAGTAGCTTTTCTCTCACTTTCGTTCTGTAATACATTCAGGGAATGATTTTCTCTTTTACTTTAGTATTTTTCTCTTGTTAGCTTTTCTATTGTTTTACACATTTTGACATCCAGTTCGTGCTTTATAGTCTGTTTAAATGTAGAGAAATGTTTTTCTTCATATTCTTCATATTCAGTCATTATCGAAATCTAGTTACCTTTACTTAGGTCTAAGAAATTTTCTTGGCCCGTATTTGATATCTTGTAATAGATACACTATTTGTCGATATCTGTTATTTGTGTAGAGGTTAATATATCGTATCTATATTGGCTCTTATATGGTGATTTCAGAGCTCAACGAGGCGTTTTCTACATTTTATTTTACTACAGTTCCATTTCATTCATTGAAGCTGTAGATTGAGTATGACAATAAAAATGTATTTACACCTATCGCTCAATGTTATAAATAAAATGTTGAGCTTTGTTTCAGATATTTGACTAACTCTTTTTTCTAATCTTTTCTACTGTTATCCTTCATTTCTATACGTTATATCTTACCAAATTCATATACTCTTAAGTATTTGTCATGGTTGTGCTGTTCTAATTCTCTGGTGTCAGTGTCTAGATCTAATTTAATGTTCACAGTTTATAATATATTAGTTTGCTCCTTCTGGGAGTAAGTTTGATATATTTCAATAGTCCTGTGCTTATTTTGATATCCGACTGAATTCATGGGAAGTTTTAGTAGATTATCAAGCTGGGCGTTGTCTGCTGAAAGCAGTTTTAAATCATCCATATAGACGAGGTGGTTTATAATTTGTTCACGGTGTTTATAACCATTGGTCATTCCATTCACCAAATTTGTTTGGCATAAGCGTAGAGAGGAGAAGAGGTTTCTGGATAATGACATTTTTATGAACCTAAAACCGTTTTATTGTATATTGGCTTTCAGAAGTAGTAACTTGCAGTGAAATAACTGTTCTCCATTTTGGCATGCCATAGCTGATATACTGCCATAGCATTAGAGCTGTTTTATTTATAAGTTGTGCCTCTAATACATAACACTGTGCTATGCAATTAAATGTTTTTCAATAAGAAAAACACACCACGGTAAGGTTTGTATTTTTATTCATGCTGTATTCAATACTCACCAAATTAACAAGTAGCTTGTCTTAACAGACATACGCCCCCCTGTTCATACTTACTTCTGTTCGGACGTACTTCTGATGAGCAAGTAGTTGATATCAGAAGTTAATACGTACTTCTGATGAGGAAGTAGCCCTTTATAATCTACAGAGGTAACGGCATTGCTTCTCACTGGCAAACAAGTTATTGACCCCCAGTCGGTGCAGAGAGGGCTCAGTTGTTCTTTAGGAGAATCAATATTGTTTTCTTGTCTAATCGTCAATGGGGGAATAATAATCGGACAGAATATCCTTAGACCCTAACTTCCGTCCAATATACACTGAAAAGATCGCTTAAGTACTAGAACTGATGTAATCTAGACTGCCTTCTCCTACAATCCAAAAGTTACTGTACTTATATTATTATTGCTGTTGATGCTGTTGTCAATGTCATCAGTATCATCATCATCATCACCCTCATGGATCAGTGTTTTGTTTCGCAATTTTGGAAGAAGTGAAAAAGCATTCAGCTAGTCCATTTAAACTAAATTTTACTTATATTAGCCATAACCTTATCACAGTCCAAGTTCAAATGCGCAATAAATTTTGTGGTGACGATGGAATAAGACAGAATTTGTAGACTTTTACTTGGCTTTCCAGTCATGAAAATTGTCTGAGAACTCGTCTGGATATCCAGATAATAATCATACTTAAACGTTTCCTGCAGTTTTAGAAAGTTCCCTATTGAAGATAAAGAAGAAAGGGCGGCATAGTTACGAGAGAAGTCCAGTAAGTTTTTAGATCAGATTTCTAACTCCTCCAGGTCTTTTTCTTTCAAAGCAGCAGCAACTAAAATAAACATCATTATTATTAATATTAATGAAACTCCACAACAGGAATGACAAGAAAATCAGCAAAGACAATTGTAAAAGAAAAAGGATGAAAAGCTCAGCGTTTTCACTATGTCTGCAACAAACGTCTCTGAGAAATACTTTCATATAAAAAAACAAATTGAAACTGTCAGGGACATACAGTTACCCCACTCGTGAAGAAGTTGAACAAGAAAACCCATTTTGGCTGAGTTTAGAAGAAATAAAATTCTCAAAATTTTGGTAGACTTAAAGACGTAGAGGAGAAAATGCGATTGGGACGTTTTCCAACGAGATGACGATGAAGAAATTAGCACAAAATGCAA
>NC_043001.1:32139855-32147355 GCF_006345805.1 Octopus sinensis | reverse complement strand
ACGTCCCCGTTACTTAGCGGTTCGGCAAAAGAGACCGATAGAATAAGTACTGGGCTTACAAAAGAATAAGTCCCGGGGTCGAGTTGCTCGATTAAAGGCGGTGCTCCAGCATGGCCGCAGTTAAATGACTGAAACAAGTAAAACAGAATAAAAGAGATATAGTTTCCTTCCTCTTATATGTCAGTAAGATAAATTAGAAGGCGAGGCTGCTATTTTTAGCATATTGTGTGACCTTCCCATTCACTCGATATTTTTGCAGTTTCATAAGTCCCTTATCCTTTATCTCTAATCTTTTACTTGTTTCAATCATTAGACTGCGGTCATACGGGGCCACCGCCCTCAAGAATATTAGTTGAACGAATTTTAAGTCTATTACTTATTCTATCGGTCTCTTTCATATATATGTATACATGTGTGTGTGTGTGTGTGGTGTGTGTGTGTGTGTGTGTGTGTGTGTGTGTGTGGAGGCGCGTGGCTTAGTGGTTAGGGTCTCAGCATCATGATTGTACGATTGTGGTTTCGAGTCCTGGAGCGGGCGACGCGTTGTGTTCTTGAGCAAAACACTTCATTTCACGTTGCTCCAGTCCACTCAGCTGACAAAAATGGACTGGCATCCCGTCCAGCTGGGGGACACATACGCCATTGAAACCGGGAAACCGAGCCCATGAGCCTGGCTAGGCTTTAAAAGGGCGCATTTATTGTTTTTATTTTATATATATGCATACATACACACACACTGATAGATAGATAGATAGATAGATAGATAGATAGATAGATAGATAGATAGATAGATAGATAGATAGATAGATAGATCACAAGAGAGAATCTCTTGATCCTTTTTCTTCCCTACTCTGTAAGGGTTCTTCTTGATTTATTGGCTTAAACGTTCTTTCAATATGACAACGAAGCTAACAATATAAAAATATAGTTTAATTCTAACGGGAAAAAATCTACTTTGAAGTTGCCTTTTTTAAAAGTAAACAAACACAATCACACATCCATATAAACAGATGTCTTTTCTATGCTCTAGTTTAAAATACTTTTAATAGTTGCGATTTACTTTTTGTTATTAAATATATCAAGTTTAGATTTGTATTTACTAAAGATAAACAAACAGAACGCATTCAACCATTCTTCTAAAAAGCATGGCCTAAGTTTTCTTGAGTTTGGGTGCCTATATCTAACATGTTTCCTCTTATCGAAACCATTTCATTTTCTGCTAAAATTTATTCACATTTTTCTATATCTTCATTGTATATTGCTAGAATCTTCTTCAGTGGCAGATCTACAATATTGGGGCCCTGAAGCTTAAAATGTTATAGGGGCCCCTATGCAACCAGCAACAGTAGGATAACATCCAACAAGAGTCAAATAATTTTCTTGCCCTTACAAGGAACTCCGACCTTGAGGCCCTGATAGCCCAAATGGTGAAGTGGTGATGTAAAGTCCTTAAAGATGAGTCTGACAATGAGCCGTCTTTCCACCAGAAACTAGGTGTGGGAACCATCGATATCTTTGTCGATGTGGTTGTTCCATAGCAGATTGCCACAAATTTCTTTACAAATTTAAGAATTACATTTCAGATTGTGATACTGAAAGTCACTGGTGTGAACATATATTTTCCGGACTATACCTTATACTTTTAGAGTTACGAAGGGTTGAAAATAAGTGAATTATTATATACATGCATGATGCATCATAGAGTAAAGCAGCAGGTATTTAAAGGGAAAAATTTGACAAGACAGTCAGTCACTGGCTGACACTCGCTGACGATACGTCGAAGAGGCCAGGGAATAGAAGAAAGAAGACATGCACTCAACACCAGAGCTGAAGACACCTCCGAAAGGGGGGGGCACGTCAAAACGGTAGAGGAGTAGGGGCCGAACGAAACCGGACGTGGTTCCTCCTGATGATGTCTTGAGCTAACTGGATCCTATAAGGAGCTGTTGTGGTAGCAGACCACGAAACACGGTTGTAATTCCTAACAAATAGCACAGTTGATATAATCTAATATTAATCTTATATTTAAGATAGATATGAAAATTACAAAATACTCTTTTCTTCTGTTTTTTTTTATGTTGTTGTTGTTTTATAGCAGCGTATTCCCTTACAGCTTTGTCATATGACAGCTTCCGTGCAATGTCATTTTCTAGAGACAATATGCATCAGGAATTTAAGCGCTCTTCAGTCATGGTAGACTGAAATTTACTCCTTATAAAGGAAAGCATTGAGAAATTCTTTTCTGCTTCACAGATTGTGGTAGGCATTGGCAAGTACAGCCTAAGTGCAGTAGTAATATTAGGGAACACTCAAATTCCGCCGAGATTGACTTTACCCTTTCATGCTTTTTGGGTCGATAAATTACGTACCAGTTGGGCACTGGGGTTGATCTGATCGACTGGCCCTCTCCCCCCAAATTTTGGATCTAGTGCCTAGAGTAGAAAAGAATATAAGGGAACACGTCAATTAATTGTTGCTCATAAATAAGCTGAAGAACTTCTGTGCATTGCATTTTTGGTGGTGTGTTATCTTCTGTGTTCTGCGATTTCTTAAGGTGTAAACACTCTTTGAACTGATAACACTCATCTATTAATTTGTGGTTAATATCGTCTTTGTAATGCGATATGATAAGTTCCATACTGTTCTCATCAAATTCTGAATTGTTCATCAGTTCTGACAGAAACTTGAACCTTTTCGCAATCTGCTCATATGGCTCCACCCTCTTTCTTAACTGAATTATCAAGCAGTCATAGACTTGATTTAGAACTTCTATCCTAAATTTTTTAACCCTTTTCAAAGAAGCTCTATCATTTGTTCCATCTGTAAATTTCTTTGTAACAAGGCGTTTGGAAACATCAGAATATTTGAGGTGATATATTTACATACACCTTTTGCTATTTATTCATAGTGTGCAATCCTGTGGGCTGAATTTTCTCATAGTTCTTTAACAAATGAAAGCAAAGAAGCTAGAAGGTAACATTCAAATACATCAAAACCAAGGGTTTGCTGTTTCTTACTTGTTTTGTTATTTCTAGCATGTGGAGAGACCTTCTAGGCTTAACTTCATTCGCTGGTTGAAAATCACCTAACAAAAGTTCTGGGGTCGCTACATTCGACTAAAATTTATTCAAGGCGGTGCCCCAGCATTACTGCAGTCAAATGATTTAACAATTACGGAGGAAAAACAAAAACCACAAAAAAAACGAAATATAACACTCAGATGGTCTTGATTTGACTTTAAAAAAGAATCCCGGGTTCTATACAGTCGTCTAAAAAGACTACAAGGTTGTGCCCCAGCATGGTCGCAGTCTAATAACTACAACAAGTAAGAAGGAAAGAAAAATTTTGTGGTCGATACGTTCAACTAAAAATCTTCAAGGCAGTGCCCCAGTAAGGCCACCGACAAATGACTGAAACAAGTACATGGGGGAAAAACGAAAAATTTAACCGAAAAATATAACCGAGGGTATTTTGTCCACTTTCACACTTATAGGGTTTTTGTCTGAGGAAGTTTTGTCCTAGGTAGGGTTTGTCCTACACTCGTGCGAAGGGCTTGCTCTGTTATCCAGTTAAGATTTGAGATGTTTGTTTTTTTAGAAATATTCAGTTTGTAATTTGCTATTTTATTTTTGGATAAATCTTAATTTTGTGCTATAAGTTTCTTATGTTGAGAAATATTTAATTTGTAATGTGCTGTATATGGCATTAAATGCATATTTAATTGCTTAAAACTATAAAATACGTGTTGTCTACTTGGTTTTATTTTTGTCATTGAGGTGGTTGTGAGGTGTGCTAAAAATAATAGGTAAATAGGCCTAAAATCATGCACCCCTACAATTTATTCATTTATTTATTATTATTTTTTTTGCATAATCATATGAAGTCCCATGTGCAGAATACAAATTCACAAAATTATCTGGAAATTCCAAAATATATATACAATGTTAGGGCGTTATTAAAGCCCTTGGCGCAGGTAAAACACATGGACCGTACCCCCTTTGAGTTTTTTTTGGAGGTGCTTTTTTCTACAGAAACTTACTTTTTCGACTGCGGAGATTCTGAATCTGCAAAAAAAAATCGATATTTCAAAATTTTAATTCCCCCAAATTCCACACCAAACCACCACCCCACACAATTTTTCACATTTTGTAAAAATCCTTTTAGCGAAATACATAGAAAAACACGGAGATTATGAATATGAAGAAAGCAAATTTGTAAAATTTCAATTTTTCAAAAATAAAATAATAGTAATAATAATAAATAAACACCCCTCCCCTCCCACTAAAATAGCAGACGTAAAAAGTATCTAAACAGAAAACTCGACATGCTAGAAACAGCAGTTAAACGACGAACCACATTTTCATAATTTTAATTTTCCCCACCTCCTTTTTTTCTTTGCTAGAGGGGTGGAGAATGGGAAAATGAAAATTTTGAAAACTAGCTTTTGGGGTTTTCAAAATCTTCAATTTTTATGTACGCTCCAACCGGAACGTCCGACAAGCTAGAAACAACAGCCAACCGAAGATCCACTTTCTAAATACGAATGACCGAAAAAGTAAATATTAAAAAGAATATCATTTTATTGTCATGTGTGTGTGTATGTGTGTGCAAAAAACTAATTTTCACATACCTCTCTTAATTCCTAGAGACCTTCAACCACATTTTCACTTTTTGTCACAGATGCGATTGCGGAGGGGAACAGTGTGTATTTATTTATTTTTAGAAAAACGAAATTTTACCAAAATTTTTTTTTTAGAATCACAATCTCCGTATTTCTCTGCGTGTTACGCCAAAAAAAAAGTGAAAAATTTGTGCGGGGGTGAGGAATGAATTGATTGAATTAAAATTTTGAAATGTTGATTTTTTTTTGAAGATTCGGAATCTCTACAGTTGAAAAAGTGGGTTTCTGTAGAACTCTCCTCCCCACCAAAAAAACTGATAGTGGGTGTGGCCCATGTCCTTTACTTCCGCCAAGGCCTGTTTCCAATTATTTTCGTACTTTTGCCATGCTGTAAGAATTTTATATGCATGACATAATATATTCATTTCTACTTTACCTGATATAATTCCCCTCAAATATAACTTTACTTGAAACAAGATGCTTCGGTGACAAACTGTTGTTATATGGTACAAAAAAGGGGAAAACAAGTGATATTTTTTTTATCCCTTTATACATTTCTTCAATAAAAATTATACCTTTTATACATTTTAAACGACTGAAAATGCCTCTTTGCTTTCAAAATTCTAATTTTATCTTTCACACATGTACTTGTGGTGTTTTGCTTCTCCTTCATAATGAAAATACAATAAAGGAGAGAAAAGATATTTTCTTTTTTAAATATGAGTTGAAAATGTTTCAGAATGTAAAATATAATGAAATGTTTTCAAACTAGTAAAGGAAAGAAAAATAGCGAGAAATCAGAAATTACTCATTTTGCCCCGGTTTGTTATTTTTAAAATGGTTAGATCTAAAACAACAACCTTTGAGCATATATGAAATAATTTTTACAGCCCCCCAAAAGTGCTTTTTACTGTTGAGAGATGTAATTTTATAATTAAAACAAGAATCAAAATCTAAATTTTGGAACATTTTGTATTTACATTGTATTTAGGTTTCGGAGAGTTACTGAATGTGTGTGTGTCTGTGTGTTTGTGTGTGTGTGTGTGTATGTGTGTCTGTGTGTGTGTGTGTGCCCCTTTGTTTTGAAACATTCAGTTTGAGGCCATCATTGGGCAGTCGCATTGGAAACCAGAATTCAACTTGTCTTTTGAGGTCTCAGGCATAAAATAATAAAACTAAAAAATAATGATAATAATAATAATATAATAATAATAATAATAATAATAATATAATAATAATGTCCGCCTCTAGCCCAGAAAGAATATGAAACGTCATGACACTATACCAAGGATTGTCCATTGAACACTTTGCAATAAGTATGAACTTGACAGAGCAGAAAAGTGGTACGAACATAAATCCGAAGGCACCATCGAAAATGATAATGCAAAGATCCTATGGAATTTTATGATTCAGTGCGATCATGAGATAAAGAATAGGAAACCAGACATAGCGTTAATTGAGAAAGAACGCAAACGATGCTGGGTCATAGATATAGCATGCCCAGCTGACAACAAGGTATGCGATAAAGAAGAAAGAACAGTTGAAAATATGACAGGTTAGCTTGGCAGGTTAAGCAGTTGTGGTCGATGGAAAAGGTGGTAGTAGTACCAATAATTGCCCTGGGAACAGTGAGCAAAAATCTTGAGAAGTACATGGTACATATAGGGGCTGCAATAAGGGTGGAGCACTTCCAGAAAACAGCACAGCTTGGAACCGCTCGAATACTCTGGATGGTGCTCGAAAGATAGAGGGTGTTACCTTAGTTCGCTGGTATTGAACAGCTGACACCGTAGTACATCTCCAGCGTTAAAAGCTGTGATAGGACAATAAATAATAGTAATAATAATAATAATAATAATAATAATAATAATAATAATAATAATAATAATGATGATGATGATAATAGTAATAATAATAAATGACCTGATGCAGTACCAGACAGTGGCTCTCATGGCTTCTGATCTTAACTGATTGGAAGTGTTATCATGTACATTGTTTTGTCTTGGTATAAAAGATGGGCTACAGCAAATATTCTGCTCAGTACCACAGATTTGCTTGTCAGTTGTTTGACCGTAACCAGTTGAACATGTCCCTTAGTGGCTGACGATATGTGCATCTCTGATCACGAGCAGAAGTAGTGGGGGAGCATCATAGCCGTGTGTTGAGAGGGATTCTTTGGGGTTTGAATACTTCACCTCTGGAAACATGGGTGTTTCGTTCAACATCCTTAAACAACCCTTATTCAGGGACCGTTTGAGCGGGATGGGCTACTCAACCTGAAGAAAACTCTAACTGGGCCCCACCTGCAAGGTCATGTGCTGTTTATCTTTTTATGAGATCACCATGTCGCGCACATATGGTTGTGATGCATGTGCCTAGTGTACCCTTATCAGACGGGTAGTCATGATGGGTATATTAGGCTTCGTATATTTTACCCCAGTGTCACTTTGATGGCATGAACTGCTCTCTCACTCAATAATAATAATAATAATAATAATAATAATAATAATAATAATAATAATATTGATAATAATAGTAATAATAATAATAATGCCCTGTTGCAGTACCAGGCAGTGGCTCTCGTGGCTTCTGATCTTAACTGATTGGAAGTGTCTATCATGTACATTGTTTTGTCTTGATATAAAAGATGGGCTACAGCAAATATTCTGCTAAATACCACAGATTTGCCTGTCAGTTATTTGACATTAACCAGTTGAGCATGTCCCTTAGTGGTTGACGATATGTGCATCTCTGATCACGAGCAGAAGTAGTGGGGGAGGATCATAGCCATGTGTGGAGAGGAATTCTTTGGGGTTTGAATAATTCACCCTTGGAAACATGGGTGTTTCGTTCAACATCCTTAAACAACCCTTATTCAA
>NC_043001.1:32107355-32124855 GCF_006345805.1 Octopus sinensis | reverse complement strand
GTAGGTGCATTAGGCATGATAAAAAATATTCAGACAAATACATAACAAAAACACCAGGACTTACAAACACATATAACATACAGAAAATTGCACTACTAGGCACTGCACACATCCTACGCAGAACACTTTCCATACAATAACCATCAAAGCATCACAACAAATCACAGCACATACCCAAGGAACACAGAGTTGCGCTCGGTAGTGAAGTGAAAGCACGATATAAAAATAAAACTACTGAGTAATAATAATGATAATAGTAATAATAATAATAATATAATAATAATAATAATAATAATAATAATAATAATAATAATAATAATAATAATAATAATAAGAGATTGAAAAATTAAGAGATTGAAACAATAGACTACCTAATCTCAGGGTGTAGACTCTTAGCACCTGTAGAATATAAAGCAAGACATGACAGAGTCGGCCAGTATTTACGTTGGACAATATGTCGGCATTATAAAATCAAAACCGCTGACAAATGGTATAAACAACATCCTGAAGCTGTGACTGAGGGAGAAATTGTGTCGATTCTATGGGACTTCCCCGTACAGACCGACAAAACTATAAAAGCTAATAAACCGGATATTATTATAAAAAATCAGACAAAAATGATGTGTTTATTAATTGACATGAGTATTCCTTGCGATCACAATATAGCGGCGAAAGAATTTGACAAGATTAGTAATAGAAATTGAAGAAACGTGGCATCTCAAGGCGACTACAGTACCAGTGATTGTAGGATCTCTAGGAATGATAAAGAAAAAAGGTACTGAAACCTATTTGAAAATGATTCCAGGCTTACCATCCCTACAGGAAGTGCAAAAAATCGTATTAACTGGAATGGCTCATGTACTGCGATGAGCACTATCGCTGTGAAAACAACATCCATCCATGAATTTATTTATTTATTAATTTTTGAATACATATTTTGTCTGTGAATTTGCGCGTGTAATCTGGGAATGCATACAATGAACTTCTCTGCCCTTGGTGTATGGAAAACACTCGGCGAGAAACGGAAGAAAATTTGAATAAAGAGGGAAAAAACATAATAATAATAATAATAATAACAATAATAATGATAATAATAATAATAATAATAATAATAATAATAATAATAATAATAATAATAATAATAATGATAATAATAATTACAATAATCATGGATGAAATTTATAAATATCTTAATGCATTGCTACGCACATTTCAACAAATCACATTTGTCTTCGGATCATAGTCTGTATTCCCAGGATGATTACAGTACAGTCCGTGGGACCCATGGACATCGGGTTGATCATATTCATGCGTTGGATACTACGGACTCTACTGTAATCATACTGGAAGACGGACTATGATCATAAGAAACATGTGAATTGTGGAAACGCGCGAAGTGATACATTAAAATATTTATGAATTCCATCCATTAGTTATTATTATTATTATTGAGTGAGAGAGCAGTTCATGCCATCAAAGTGACACTGGGGTAAAATATACGAAGCCCAATATACCCATCATGACTACCCGTCTGATAAGGGTACACCAGGCACATGCATCACAACCATATGTGCGCGACATGGTGATCTCATAAAAAGATAAACAGCACATGACCTTGCAGGTAGGGCCCAGTTAGAATTTTCTTCGGGTTGAGTAGCCCATCCCGCTCAAACGGTCCCTGAATAAGGGTTGTTTAAGGATGTTGAAAAAACCACCCATGTTTCCAGAGGTGAATTATTCAAACCCCAAAGAATCCCTCTCAACACATGGCTATGATGCTCCCCCACTACTTCTGCTCGTGATCAGAGATGCACATATCGTCAGCCACTAAGGGACATGCTCAACTGGTTAAGGTCAAACAACTGACAAGCAAATCTGTTGTATTGAGCAGAATATTTGCTGTAGCCCATCTTTTATACCAAGACATTATTATTATTATTATTATTATTATTATTATTATTATTATTATTATTATTATTATTATTATTATTATTATCATTGAGTGAGAGAGCAGAGCATGCCATCAAAGTGACGCTGGGGTAAAATATACGAAGCCCAATATACCCATCATGACTACCCGTCTGATAAGGGTACACCAGGCACATGCATCACAACCATATGTGCGCGACAGGGTGATCTCATAAAAAGATAAACAGCACATGACCTTGCAGGTGGGGCCCAGTTAGAATTTTCTTCAGGTTGAGTAGCCTATCCCGCTCAAACGGTCCCTGAATAAGGGTTGTTTAAGGATGTTGAACGAAACACCCATGTTTCCAGAGGTGAAGTATTCAAACCCCAAAGAATCCCTCTCAACACACGGCTATGATGCTCCCCCACTACTTCTGCTCGTCATCAGAGATGCACATATCGTCAGCCACTAAGGGACATGTTCAACTGGTTACGGTCAAATAACTGACAAGCAAATCTGTGGTACTGAGCAGAATATTTGCTGTAGCCCATCTTTTATACCAAGACAAAACAATGTACATGATAACACTTCCAATCAGTTAAGATCAGAAGCCATGAGAGCCACTGCCTGGTACTGCATCAGGGCATTTATTATTATTATTATTATTATTATTATTATTATTATTATTATTATTATTATTATTATTATTATTATTATTATTTTTATTATTACTATATATACAAACATACATACATACAGATAGATAGATAGATAGATAGATAGATAGATAGATAGATAGATAGATAGATAGATAGATAGATAGATAGATAGATAGATAGATAGAAAGATTGATAGATAGATACCACTGTTTTACTCTGTAAAAATAACCACGTTGATAGTTTTAGTATTGAATATCTGAAGATATACTCACTGCATAACATTCTCGTTATCTATCTACCAAAATATATATTTAAGTAAATTATAATTACTATTGTGGAACAGGTGAGAAATTATCACAGTCCCAGTATCGCTTTACATCATGAAATACTGGAAGAGAAAATCTTCAATTTCACCTTCTCGTTGGCTCTGTTTTGTATAAGGTTTAGTATATTAATATTAACATGTAGACAATTTATTTCGCCCTTGAAAATATTAGTACTGGAAGAAGGCTGTGAAACGGCCGTAACTTTAGAGATGTAAAGTGGTTAAATAACTATATTTACCTCTCATACCTCCTGAATTTTCATGATATATTTATATGTGTGTGTGTGTGTGTGTGTGTGTGTGTGTGTGTGTGTATGTGTGTGTGTAGTGGACATTTATATAAAAGCAAAATACGAAGACTGGTGTATGAACTAAAAGCAAGTGTATTAATCTGATGCTCGAGAATATGAAAAAGGCGTTTACATTTCGGGACTACGCCCTTCAACAAAAAGAAATCAGAGAAAATAGAGAGAATTGAAAAAGAACTGTAGAATTCAGCGGTCAATACTCTCTCTCTCCTCTCTCTCTCTCTCCTCTCTCACACACACACACACACACACACATACACCCACACAAATATATATATAAATGTATACACACACAGACATGTGAATATATATATATATATACGAGGCGGTGCTGTAAAGTTCTTGGCTTTCGATAAAAGAAAATACAGGGGGATCAGTTAATTATGATTTTATTCAACATGTTCTCCTCTAAGATTCACACACATATTGCAGCGATTCTTCAGTTTTTCTACGCCCTGTGAAAGAACTAGGAAGGCTGAGCCTCCAACCAGGCTTTTCGTGATGCTCTTAAATCCGGGGACATTATAGTACCCCTCGTATGTGTATACAAATATATAGGCATAAATAAACATGCAGACACATATGTACGTATTTAAGCATATAATGCCGGTGCCCAAAAATGACCCTCTCTTTCTCCCTCTCTTTCTCTCTCTCTCTCTCTCTCTCTCTCTCTCTCGCTGTATATATATAATTAGAAAAAAAACACCTTTTATCAATTCAAAATGAACAATTAAATTACACCATCTAGAAAATTAGATATAATAGAAAAGTTTAAATTAAAATAACAATAAAATGTAAAGATTTAGTAAATTGCAAAAATAATAATAAAAACGTATATTATATACGTTTTTATTATTTTTTTTATTATTATATTTGCAATTTACTTAATCTTTACATTTTATTTTTATTTTAATTTTAACTTTTCTATTATATATAATTTTCTAGATGGTGTAATTTAATTGTTCATTTTGAATTGATAAAAGGTGGTTTTTTCCTAATTTTATATGTATATATTATATTGTGTGAAATTTGATTTAGTATTTCTAAATTGAATTTTTTTCCTTGGAAGTTTGGATATATATATATATATATATATATATATATATATATATATATATATATATATAAGAAATAATTAAGATTCAGTTGAATAAGGTACCTAAGTTGATGCCCCAAGTCAGTCCGGTATTATCCGCAAGGCTCAAAGTAAGGTGAATGAAAAACAAATAAGTAATAAGGATGTCCAGGTATTGGTGCATTACGGCCGTTTCAGGCGTCTCCATTTAGTCGAATTAGTATACACTAGTAAAATATGTGTTGAGGATATGTAATTGACGTTGTTATCATAAATGAAAACTTTGATTTCTGATCTCGGATATACACATCTATAGCTCTGATGAAATATTTGCTAAAAACTATAACTGAATATCCTGGTTGTTTGAGATTTGTATTTTGCAACTGAAGATGGCGCTGTGTTTCAAATTGATGTAATGCTTGCATTATTTGATTAAATGGAACCGCCTGAAACGGCCGTAAAGCACTAATACCCTGATATCCTTGTTACTTGTTTGCCTTATATATATGTGGTGTGTGTATATACATACATATGTCCGTATGAGTGGAGTGGTGAGTGCGTATGTGTAAGTGTGTGTGAGTGCATGTGCGTGTGTATAACTCCAGATAAATCCATGTGTGTCCAGCTTTAAGTCACATAGAATATAATGCCAAGCGATTTTCATAAATATGGTATACATTTGTGTTGTTTACGATATGTATATCCGAGATCAGGAATTAAAATTTTCATTTATTATTTCCGTCCACCAAATCCACTCAGGAGACTTTGGTCGGCCAGGGGCTATAGCAGAAGTGGGACTGAATATGGAACTATGGGATTGGGAAGCAAGTTTCTTACCACAGAGCCACTCCTGCGCCTATGCACACAGCCTCTCATATATATATATATTATATATATATATATATATATTATCTACTAGTCTATACCTCTCTATATAAATATTTTTTGGAGTTAGAAAATGCACCTGAATCTCAAAACGTGTAGTTTTATTAAATTTTATAGATTTATTCAAATGGCAAACCGGTTTCGAAAAGTTTTTGCTTATCAATGGTAAAAAAATGTTAAAAATAAAGTGTACTTTATTTGTAACATTAAATTCTCCTAAACCCTTTATTTACATATTTTTTAACATTGATAGAGAAAAATTGTCGAAACCGGTTTGGTATTTGAACAAGTCAATTACAAAATTAGTAACGATTGCACGTTTTGAGGCTATGATGTATTTTCAAAAACCAAACCAAAACTAGTTCTGTTAGACTTTTTCCTGCGTAGGAATGCACTTCTCTCTCTCTCTCTCTCTCTCTCTCTCTCTCCCTATTTCTATCTATCTATCTATCTATCTATCTATATCTATCTATCTATCTACCTATCTATCTATCTATCTATCTATCTATCTATCTATCTATCTATATATATATATATATATGTATATATATATAATATATATATAGTATATATATATATATATATATAATATATATATATATATATATATATATATATATATATATATATACATACATACATATATGTATGTATGTATATTTCTTCGTGATGTTTACCACCTCAGTAATATCAACTATCACTGGTGCAAGCAGAAGAACAGTATAGTTGGAATGAAAGCCTGTGGAATAGAAAAGCAGTGAAACTTGGCTGTTTCACTTCGCCATGTCTGCCGAGAGTTGTTCCATGTTTTATTGCTCCTCTCTGTTTTTCAAACTCATGACCTACACCGATTCTATCTCTCTCTTCTCTCTCTCTCTCTCTCTCTCTCTCTCCCCTTTCCCTTTTTCTCTCGTTCTCACTTTCTTACTCTGTTTCTCGATCTCTCTTTCTCAGTCTCTCGTTCGCTACCTCTCTGTTTCTCTTGCTCTTATTATTATTATTATCATTATTATTATTATCATTATTATTATTATTATTATTATTATTATTATTATTATCATCATCATCATCATCATCATTATTATTATTATTATTATTGCTAGTGGGACCCGTGAATATTTCACGGAATTAATGGTAAACCTATTGGGTTATTTCTGAAAACTTTATCCAAAAAAACTGAAAGCGTAGCCTGTGTTATGTCTGTATGGAAAGACAGTCCTTCATCTGCTACTCATTGAAAAGTGAAAGAAATTGGAATACGGTGACTACTTCATGCACTTTATAAATACAATTTATAAACTTTATGCACAAATTTACAGATTTAAGGCACAATATAAAAAATAAACATTAACTCTTATTTTTCCATTTTTCCCATAAACAAAGACGAATATCCTGGACATATGATACAAAGTTTAGTTAAATTGTATATACCTGCCACGTAAATAACTGATTATTTCACGGAATTGCAATTAAGTGCATGCGTTAAATGATAGATGAGATAAAAAATACTTAGTTCAATTAAAAAATACACTTTTCATTATCCAATCACCACCGTCACCTCCAACACCATCATATCTTTCAATTTCTGTCTCCTTTCTCTCTCTCTCCCTCTCTCTCTTCTCTCTCTCTATCTCTCTCTGCCTTTCTTTAATCTCACCATTAGAGCATCAACCCTCAGTTAAAATCATTATATTCTTAACTCTCCTCTTCTGTCATCACTACCTTCAACTAACTTTTTTAACCACGTAATAAATATTACGTTCCTCAAACCTCACGTCATGGACTTTTCTCTTTCACTCTTTCTGTCTCACTCTTCCCCTTGTCCTCTTTTTCTTTCTCCTCTTTTTCCCTTCAACTAATCATGTGAAAGCGTTACAATTGCATTCCCTCTACCTCACTTCATGGACGCTTCTCTCTCCCTCATTTCTTTATCCATCTTTTTCTCTAATCACGTGAAAGCGTTACCAGCGGGCTAAGTAACGGAACGGCTAGTTGTATTATTATAAGATTATTGGTGTTTGTTGTGGTGGTGGTGTTCATATTTTTGTTATTACCTTCTTTCAGCAGTTTCTTAACCGATATATTGTAGGTACTTTTCAATTAGTCTTTTGCTCTCGGATAAAGAATATCTTGCCTTCGAATGTCTGTAGTTCCAAATAGTACTGATTGTTGGACATTATCTTTGCCACGTTAATGTGTGTGGCAAACTGCTTAGGAATGGAGTCATCTTTAGTTTGTGTGTTCTAGACACCTGAGATTTCCAAATGGAGCTCTGAATATTTATTCATTTTCTTCTGCTTCTCCAAACAATAATGTGATCCTCTGGGATGCTTGCATTCTATGTTACATTTCCCTATCTCTTTCTCTATCACAGTGTTCCAATGTTTTCTATTACTCTCTTTTATTTCATTTTCTTTAATTCTTTAATTGCTTCAGATTCAAAGCTGCAGTCATGCTGGGGCACCACTGTTGGCTGTGCTACACAATTATTTAAAACTTCCTGTGATAAGTCGCATTTGGGGAATGAGGGATTTTGATCCTGCTGCCCTCGGTTTTTTTCCTGCCGTGAAGTAGGCTTAATAGGAGGAAATCCATTTTTGTTTGAAGACACCTACATTGTTTTGGATTTTGTCTATGTCTTGGAATTATTTCTGATCTAACTCGAATCTATAAGTTTTTGGTAAGTACCAATACAGATGTAAGCAGACTTTTATCATGATGTATTTTATAGTCTCTCTGTGAAGGCATTTTTTCAGATCACAGTTTCAACTTCCTTCCCCACTAAATAACTTTTCTTCACAGAGTTTTATTTAGGTGTTGTTTGTGAGCTGCATGTAGCAAGCCTTCAGTTTTCCGTTTCAGACCTCTTTTTCTTAACCTATCCCATGATTGTTAGTTGGGTTGTTGTATCGAACTCAATCTGGTCTTGTAGGGTCTTTCTTTAAAATTTTCTTTAGATTTCCATCACGACTCTCTATCTCTCTATGTATCCCTTCCCCCTCTATCTCTCTATCTGTCTATCTACCTCCCCCTCTCTCTCTCTCTCTCTCTCTCTCTCTCTTTCTTTTTACGTTTGAAGACGACGTGCTATAGAAATATAGCATTGCCTTCTAAATAGAGGACTTGGTCTTCTGCTGAGAACTTACATACGAAATCAAGAAAATATCAACAGTCCCCTTGAAATCAACAGTCTTTATGGCTGCAGAAATACTGAATTGATTTAAGTTTTCTTTGAGTAACGACTAACAGAAGGAATCGGAAGAACTTTTAGTAGTAAGGAGCGAGAATTCATACTCGTAGTGATGATTTTGTAGCGATCACCCTATGCTCTATTGTCTTTAGAGACCAATATTATTGACCAAGAGATGAATGGAATAATTTTTCGTGTTACAATGTATGAAAGGCAATTAAATAAAGCAGGTGTGGTGTAACTGCATATTAAGACACTTGCTTCACAACCACATGGTTCCGGGTACCAAAGCCCTCTTAGTGGATTTGGTAGACGAAACCTGAAAGAAACCCGTCGTAGATATATATATATATATATATATATATATATATATATGTGTGTGTGTGTGTGTGTGTTTGTGTGTGTCTATGTGTGTATGTGTGTGTGTATGTATATATATGTATGTATTATGTATGTATGTATGTATTATGTAGTATTATGTATGTATGCGCGCGCATATGTGTGTGTATGTTACAACCGGTATTGGTGTGTGTGTGTGTGTGTGTGCGTCCCCGTAATTTAGTGGTTCGGCCAAAGAGACCAATAGAATAAGCACTAGGCTTTTAAATAAAGAAATAAGTCCTGGAATCGATTTGTTCGACTAAAATCCTTCAAGGCGGTGCTGCAGCACGGCCACAGTCAAATGACTGAAACAAATAAAAAGAAAGCAACTCGCTGAATCGTGAAAACATAGACCCTTCTTGTTTGATGAAGAGAAAAATCTTCCCCATGGGTAAATGAAATGATGCAAAGTAATGAGTTAAAACTAATCAGATAACACTATGGCGCTGGAAATTATTTTCCAAACAGGTTATTATTTTGCTACACATTTATTATATACTGAACCAAGACAAGAAGTAATCTTTTTCTCTTGGAGCTCTTCATTGAATGAAATCTTCAAATTTAATATAATGGAATAAGTATATTGTATTTATATAAACAATTTCAATGTACTCAATAATAATTTCCTATGATGTTTATTATTTCAAAATGAAAAAAAAAATCTAACGCTTCCACAAGTAAAAACTAAATGTTTTTCTTAAGTGTAAAACAAACATTTTTCAGTCCAAACTCAATGAAATATGAATAACGGTTGTGTTTATATCAATGTATGCTAAATCATTTATGCGTATATTATATATGGATGGACATACATACATACATATAGATAGAGAGGGTAGCAGAAAGAGAGACGTTTTATTGGAAGATGCTCCCCTACAAGTTGGCAAGTAACCAGTAATGTAACAAACCTCAAATAATCACTTGAATACGCAGAGATTAACAGAGAAACTATGTAATGAGGGACTATCCTCATAAAGAAAATATAATGAGATACTGCCCTCGTAAAACGATTGATTTCAGGTTTAAAAGAATCAAGACTTTATTTATTTGGGGATCGACGTGAACGCTCCATGGGATAGTAGATGAAATAAACTACAAGAGTAAAAAGAGTTCTTACGGAAGAGGACAAGAATGTCCAAAGGATGAGAATTGGCAGAAAGGCATGTCACTCAATTACTAGTTTTATGAGGACGCTCTAGAAAAGAAAATAAGGCAGAACAACGACCGTCGAAATATTTATAGAACAGAGATTAAAAGCAATGTTACAATAGACAGGGGCTTGCAGTTTAGGTGCAAACATGTGACCAACAATATTTGAAACTTGCTTTTGAATTCATTCAAGATGAGAAAGGATACCAACAGGGGGTCCAACCCAAATGTGACAAAATTCGATATTTGAATAGAGAGATAACAAAAGTCGCTTTTCAACAGGCTAGAACGAACGATGCAGATAAACAGATAAACTTTTATTGATGGATTTAGATGCAATATAAAAAAGTTTAGAAGAGCGTTTTTGCAAACGTTGACAGGAATGTGATCTGGACTAGAAACCGTATAAATATCGAGACAGGAAGTTATTTTCTCCAAGCATTCATAAGGTATACGCAAGTCAGATAAAGGATCATCACATGGAGAACAAAATTCTAGAAGGATATGATCAAACGCATCACGATTAGAAATTAGAAAATAACTAACCAAGTAGTTTCATAACCTCCTGAGAGTCCGGTTCTAAGCAATAATTGTTGCGGTTGGTACATTAGCGCTGTATATGGAGA
Source organism: Octopus sinensis (assembly GCF_006345805.1). Classification (NCBI taxonomy): domain Eukaryota; kingdom Metazoa; phylum Mollusca; class Cephalopoda; order Octopoda; family Octopodidae; genus Octopus; species Octopus sinensis. The sequence continues at coordinate 32,114,348 of NC_043001.1, read as the reverse complement.
TTCTGCGTTCGGAGGTATCTTCTTGCAGCGCTTGCTAATCAATGAAAAAATACGTTTATCGCCGAAACAGCTCTGTCGATAGTAAAGACAAAGATGTTCGTAAGAATAATGAGTCGCAAGCTGGAGAAATACTTCAGAGAAGAATAATGCTTAAATAGGTATCGCCGATAAAGAATGAAAGCCGAAGTATCATCCTGGATCTAAGATAGTACTTCAGGAGCGCAAAAATTAGCATGAAGGAAAAAAAGAAATCATCCCACGAAGTATCACGGATAAATTCTCGAAAGGAATCCCAGTTACCTTGATATTTATAAAAGCTATGAGTGAATGGAAGGTTAATGCTAGAAGGATTAAGAGGTGGGATCAATTATAAAGTGACTAGAGTTGATAAGTGGTACATTAAAGGCGAGAGAAGAAATTCTAGGATCAAAACCAAGCAAAACTCAAGTATGAGAGGATCGTGTTTAGCAGGAACTGGATAACAACTAGAGGATCGGGTCAGTTAAGAAATTACCAAAGTCTAATGATATATATGTTGAAAAACAAGAAACACCCTGTAAATTTCGTCGGAAGCAATATCAGTATGTGTGCAGTCTTAGAAGAACGTGAGTTATGAAAGAAAGGAAAGTGAGCTGTATAATGTAGAAGAGTGGAGTAACGTGGATTTGTTGTTAGGGTGTCAGCATCATGATCGTAAGGTTGTGGTTTCGATTGCTGGACGGGGCGACGCGTTGTGTTCTCGAGCAAAACACTTCATTTCAGGTTGCTCCAGTCCACTCAGCTGGCAAAAATGAGTAACACTGCGATGGACTGGCGTCCCGTCCAGCTGGGGAACACATACGCCATTGAAACCGGGAAACCGGGTCCATGAGCCTGGCTAAGCTTTAAAAGGGCGCAATTATTTATAATGTAGAAGAGCCGAAAGGGAACAAATGGAAGAATCCTCGGGTGATTTTAAATGTAAATATAACCACTAAGACCATTTATGCTGTCCATGCTGAACAGAATCTTTACGATGAAGAAAATGACAAGCATTGAGAAAGAAATAACAGGACTCAAGTTAGTTTCACACTGAAGAATATGATGAGATAAGTTTTCTCGAAGGAAAGGCTGAACAGACAGAAAGCTACAATGAATGCTTCAAATATAAGTATAAAACAAAGTCAGAAATTTGGACGATAGATTTGTTATTTGTTTTCTCTGTATATGTGGAAGCATTTCATATGGAGTAAAGTCGAGAGGAAAGAGACATTCCATCAAAACGCTGAACGAAATACCTGAATACAGGTGGAAACTATGCTCAACACGTAATATCATAAAAGGCTAACGATGTAACTCCAGGATTGCGCAACCTGACACAGCATAAACAATGGTGTTATAAAGCTGTTGATGGGGCAACCTCACAAAACTCTACATTACTTTGCTTTTAACATAAGTACCAATTGAACACTGGGGTCGATGTGATCGAATTATTTCCCGCCCTGGAATTGCTGATTTTATTTGTGCAGAACTGGGGAAATTAAGTAAATTGCTTTCTCCAAGAACACGACGTGCCATCCCCATCAGAGATTTGAACTCCCAAACTAATGATCATAAATCAAACACTTCAACCACATGCCTCACTATAGTGTTCGTTACACTCATTCTATTACTGCATGTATGTAAGCTAATTCATAGTTTTCTTGAGTTGTCTCTCAAATATGCTTCGATTTCTAGTATTCATATACTTGTAGTTATAAGAATGTATTTTGGTTTGTAAATTTTCTAATCTAACACAAAAATCTAGCTTATGATTAAGTTTCTTATCGTGCTTTGGCAGAGGTATTTTATAAGACAAATGACTGGCTACTAATCAAAAATTAATTGTATAACTAGTAATTAATTTGTCATATATATGTACAACTGCAACAGTATGACTGTAGCTAAATGCTTCTTTAAATATACTATCTAATTTAGCACGTTTTGTTTGTTATTATGCCACTAAAACTGTGCAAGAGTTTTACGAAAAGTCTACATTTTGAGTGTCCGACGCCCATTCTCAAGTATTATATTACCCTCGTATATTAGTCTTTATCTCCTTTATTCGAATGTACATCAGCTTTTGCGTCTATTTGTAGTACTATGGCAACAAAATATCGGAAGATATAAGATAAAAGATATTTAATATCTTCTTGAAAAAAAAAGCGAAGACCAGTAACATCAACACAAATGAAACAAGCAAAAGATATAGTTTACTGCAAAAACCAAACGAATAATCAGCGTAAAATTCATGAAATTATTTAGAGGGAAATACTGCAGCACAATGAAAATTACAATAAAACTAATCATATGCTAGACTTCGGCGTAGATTAGAAAATTTAAAAACTAAAATACATTCTTGTAACTATAAGTAAGCAAATACTAAAACAACACGCATAATTGAGAAACATCTTGACAATACTACGAATTAGCTTTCATAAATGCAGCACAAGAATATGTTTAATAAACACCACTACTATATCCTACGATGTGAATGCGTGTGATTGAGGTGGTATTTGACTCTTGATCCTTAGTTTGCGAGTTCAGTTTTTCTCATGAGCTGGCACAAACCTATATATTTCAATTTGCGACAGTCTACACAAGTGAAATTTGTACAAGTAATACCAGAGAGAGAAACATATGGAGGGATGTTGTCCTATCCAGGTGGTAGTCTTCTACTCTTGTCATATATGCACCCTGGAGATGAATTGCGTACTAAACGACTTGTAGCTCGAGGAACACTTTAAAACACCTGGGGTCTTTTGTAACAAGAGGTTGTACACAGTCTTAAAATTTACCATGTCAAAGTTGAGTGTCTGAATGTCAATGGATATGCACGTATTTTTATTATTAATCCGCATCTTTGTTACAGTCACTTGCTGAGACACATCCAGCGTCCTGGGACGAGTGAAGGATAAGAGATGTTACAATATGACTGAAAGCTTGGGGAGGAGAGGTAGTGAAATATTTTCATGTAATACAACAAAGACATTTAAGTGGATAGGATTTTTCTAGGGATGTGGGCAGTACTTGTCAGTACAATCTTTTGGATTTCTCTGAGACATGGGTCTCCTGGGATCTTATCTAGATGTTTCTGACATCCCTTTTTTTTAACATACCTAGGGCTCCTACATTAGCAGGAATAGTTCTTAATTTAATATGTCACATCTTTTGTATTTCAATTTCCAGGTCCTTATATTTACTTAGTTTGTGAAATTCCTTGACAGGCATATTTTTATCAGTGGGAACACTTACATCATCATTATTATTATTATTATTATTATTATTATTATTATTATTATTATTATTATTATGTGATGAAAATTCTTATTATTTCGTTGGGTATGATGGAAAAAAGTCAGCTGTCTACAGTCAGCAAACTAAGGTGTCACTTGTTTACTGATCATGTTTCAAGGACCTTGCGAAGAGTTCTTGCAGTTCTTAGCAATGCTGCTTTTTGTAGGTGTTCTACACTTTCACCAATGTTCAACAGATTGTTGAGTGCTAATACTTCCAAATACACCAATTACTACTGATATCAAGACTAATCCACTCACTGACCACAACCGTCGTATTTCCCACTTCAAATCGCCATAGTTGTTTATTTTTTCTTCTTTTTCGTTGATTCTGTTGTCACAAGGGCATGATATGTCGATTACCATGCATGTTCTTTCTTTTTTTTATTCACCACCACAATGCCCGCTTTCCTGTGTCTGGTAAGGTGAATGCACTGAATCATTGCATCCCACAGGATCTTGCAATTTTTACTATCGGCGATTCCTTCTGAGGTTTTCTCATACCACGTCTTTGCTCTTTATGGGCCGTGATTTTCACAGAGCTCCCGATGGATCATTCTAGTTATATTGTTGTGGCACACTGTTATTATTATTATTATTATTATTATTATTATTATTGTTATTATTATCATCATCATCATCATTTTCATTAGCATCATCTTTCAATTCTGTTTCCATTTCTTGCGGTGTGTCTTCCTGGCACCTAGGGCAGAGAAACGTAGTGTATACATCGATAGGCCATTAAAACAAGCACACCAGATTGTTCATATGCAGAGTCATGTGACAGAGAAAAGGGTGAAGACAGAGAGAAAAAGGGAAAAATACAAAAGAGAAAAGTAAACAAATAAAATAAAGTGGAGAAAAGGAAAGAACATTTACAGCGACAATGCTCTTCTCAATACGTGTGACGTACCAGTTAAGACAATTTTTTGCACTTCCTGTATGGATGGTAAGCCAGGGATCATTCTTAAATAATTTTAAGTTCTTTTTTTTTATCATTCCAAGTGCGCCTACAATCACAGGTATTGTAATCGTGTTGAAATGCCACATATTTTCGATGTCGATTAGCACATCTTTATATTTTCTGAACTTATCAAATTCTTTTGCTGAGATATTATGGTCACATGGTATTCTCATGTCAATCAATAAACATACTTTATTGCTTTTGTTTTTCAAACAATATCTGATTTATTAGCTTTGATGGTTCGATCTATACATACTGGGAAGTCCCAAAGAATAGTTACATTTTCTCCCCCAGTTACAGCCTCAGGGTGGTGCCTGTACCATTTGCCAGCAGTTTTGATTTTATAATGCCGACACAATATCCATTGTAGATATTGGCCAACTCTGTCATGTTTTGATCTGTACTCTACAGTGCTAAAATCTTACATCCAGAGATTAGGTGGTCCACTGTTTCTATTCCCTCGTTGCAATATTGGCCCTTTGGATCTATATCATTTTTCACCACGTTAGCTTGATAGTTCCAGGTCAATAATCTCTGATCTTGGGCAGCCAAGATCAAGTTTTCACTCTCTGCTTTTAGCCCCGAGTTCCGTAGCCACTGATGGTTGTGCTTCTGGTCTACATCAGCTTCTTTGCTACGGGCCACATATTTGGCATGCAGAGGTTTTTTATTCCCACCCATCAGCCAATTGTTCAAACGCATTTTACTTCGCTATTGATTTCACATTATTTACAGCTATAGTTGATGCACTTCTTTTATGCTGTTCAACCTGGGTATTATACATAAACCCATTTGAAAATTTTTTGCTCATCTTCATAACAGAATGTAATTTCTTACGTCTTTCATGGTTTTCAACGAGCTTTAACATCCAGTCGTTAGATGTTTCAAGATATTTTTCCAGTCCAATTGTGGTGGTTATATAGGAGATTTCAAATTGGATCAAGCCTCGACCTCCTTGAGGTCTGGGTAGGTAAAGACTATCTGCGTCAGGCTTTGGGCGGTGCATCCTTTTGTAAGTGAGCAGCTTACGGATTTTCCTGTTAATCTTCCTTATTTCGCTCATATCTCAGTTCAACACAATGAAACAGTAAATTACAGCAGGAACTGCTAAGGAATTTATAGCTTATTATTATTATTATTATTATTATTATTATTATTATTATTATTATTATTATTGTTATTATTTTATTATTATTATTATTATTATTATTATTATTATTATTATTTTTATCATCATCATTATTATTATTATTATTATTATTATCATTATTATTATTATTATTGAGTGAGAGAGCAGTGCATGCCATCAAAGTGACACTGGGTTTAAATATACGAAGCCCAGTATACCCATTATGACTACCCGTCTGATATGGGTACACCAGGCACATGCATCACAACCAAATGTGCGCGACATCGTGATCTCATATCAAGATAAACAGCACATGACCTTGCAGGTGGGGCCCAGTTAGAATTTTCTTCTGGTCGAGTAGCCCATCCTGCTCAAAAGGTCCTTGAATAAGGGCTGTTAAAGGATGTTGAACTAAGCACCCATGTTTCCAAAGGTGAATTATCTAAATCCCAAAGAATTCCTCTCAACACATGGCTATGATGCTCCCCCACTACTTCTGCTCGTGATCAGAGATATTATTATTGTTATTATTATTATTATTATTATTATTATTATTATTATTATTATTATTATTATCATTATCTTTATTATTATTATTATTATTATTATTATTATTATTATTTTTATTATTATTATTATTATTATTATTATTATTATTATTATATTATTATTAAGGTGGCGAGCTGGCAGATTTGTTAGCACGCCGGGCAAAATGCTTAACGGCAGTTCGTCCGCCTTTACGTTCTGGGTTCAAGTTCCACCTAGGTCGACTTTGTCTTTCATCCTTTCGTGGTCGATAAAGTAAGTACCAGTTGAGCAGTGTGGTAAATCGATGTAACTGACTTATCCTCTCCACTGAAATTTCTGGCCTTGTAGCACAACTTAAAACCAATATTATGCTGGCGTAACATGATACTTAAATTTTATAAATAACATCTAAAATATTTTGATATAATTATTAGAATTTGCTGTTAATTTTGTTTCCTGAAAATCATTATTTATAATTTGTAAGAATATTACTTCTGGAAATTGTTGCTATGTGCGACTTAAAATGTCTCACAGTAAGAATTTAATTTCCTTGATGTGTGATCCGAATTTTAATCTCAGTTCCCTGTTATCCATAACCGAAGTAGCTACGATGCTATTGAATGTCAGTCCAAGGAACTGAATCCATTTCTTACATAAACTGGTAATACCAATATTCTCCTCTGCTTATTCGCTATTAAAAACTATATTTATGGGATATAGTGACCTTATGATATTTACATCACTTACGTAGTAACCGAAAAGCATTAACGGAAAGGACGTAGTACACTATAAGAGCAGCACAATATAGGTACTGTGTAGTGGGGGAGTAGACTGCATGGCCACTTAGTTTAAATTTACAATTTGATCCTTGATATCCCCTAGCAGAGCTCACGGCTCCAGATCATACTGTTTACACTGGCTGTCTTGGACACCTTGAATATAAGACATGTGCACTGCTCATTCCCTTCTGATAAAGCCATTAAAACAAATTTTTCAATATTTCAAATACATGCATTACCTCTATATCACTCTCAGAACTCTTACTACATCTTCAAGAA
>NC_043001.1:32099855-32102355 GCF_006345805.1 Octopus sinensis | reverse complement strand
TGGCCGCATCTAATGATTGAAACAAGTAAGGGATAAAAGATATATATATATATATATATATAATATATATATAATATATATATATATAATATATATATATATATATATATAATATATATATATATATATATATGTATGTATATATATATATATAATATATATATATATATAATATATATATATATATATTATATATATATATATATATATATTTACATACATATATTTGCTGACCAAGTGGTTTTATGCTGTCTACATTTTGCTGAGAAGATCCAATAAGACCGAAGTGTGTCTGTTACTACGACTGCTCCCGAGAACAAAGATTAGTTATAACCTTAAGCATAAGTATTAAAGACGTTTTATTGATTTTTATCTAATTGAAATTATATCTTATACTTTGTGTGTCGCTAATGACTGCGTTAGGTTTTTCTTTGCTTTCCACAGCTAAGAGAAAATTTTTCTTACCGTAAGTAAGACAGGCAAACAATTTTCAACATATTAAAATTTTTTGTCAATGAAATTCAGCACATCAACGCACGCTTGATCTGTAGTGAGTGGTATTGCTACTATCATATTGAATATACTATTGTTATATTTGTTATGGAGAATGATACCAAGCTTATATATGCTATCTAGTAGTAGTATTTGTATGCTTAAGTTCAATGGTTCTTGAGCCCAGGACTTGACTTGGTACTCGATAAAATGAAGTACCAGTTAAGTACTGGGACCCTTTGGTATCAGCTAAACTCTCCTTTCGGTATTGATGCTTTGTCCCAAAATTTATCTAATCAGAAATTATTTTCCTACTCTAGGCACAAAGCCTGAAATTTGTGGGGAGGAGGGGGAAGTCGATTTCATCGACCCCAGTACGCAACTGCTAACGTTTCTTATTTCTTTATTGCACACAAGGGGCCAAACATAGAGGGGACAAACAAGGACAGACAAACGGATTAAGTCGATTACATCTACTCCTGTACGTAACTGGTTCTTAATTTATCGACCTCGAAAGAATGAAAGGCAAGTCGACCTCGGCGGGATTTGAACTCAGAACGTAAAGACAGACGAAATACATATTTCTTTACTACCCACAAGGGGCTAAACACAGAGAGAACAAACAAGGACAGACAAACGGATTAAGTCGATTACATTGACCCCAGTGCGTAACTGGTACTTAATGTATCGACCTCGAAAGGATGAAAGGCAAAGTCAACCTCGGCGGAATTTGAACTCAGAACGTAACGGCAGACGAAATACGGCTACGCATTTCGCCCGGCGTGCTAACGTTTCTGCCAGCTCGCAGCTTTCTAATCAGAAATTATTATTGTTATCATTGTTATTGTTGTTGCTGCTGTTGTTGATGATAATGATAATGACGAGGAAGGGAAAGAGGAGAAAGAGAACGAGGAGGAGGAAGTTGCTGTTTACATGATCATTATATTAGACCGCGATCGGTCCTACTTTGCACATAATTAAAGCCATTGATTTAGGATATTTTGTGCTTCGATGAAAACTGGTTACATTGATATAATGGCACTGCATTATAGTGTATAAGGCAGCGAGCTGGCAGAACCGTTAGAGCGCCAAGCATTTCTTCCCGCCCTTTACATTCTGAGTTCAAATCCCACCGTAACCAACTTGATCTATCATCCTTTATTAGACGATAAAATGAAATAAAATACCACAAAATTACTGGTGTCAATGTAATCGACTAAACCACCCCCACTTCAAAAACTGCTGGTTTTATCCCAAAATTAAAAACAATTATAATATGGTATGACTATGCATGAGAGTCTGAAGCTGAATTTTAATGTTTCTCTAACAAAGTATTACTACTATGTTACTGTTATAGTAACAGTTATATATATATATATATATATATATATATATATATATTTATTTATTTATTGAAATGGATAAATGAATTATCTTGTTACGGATTATTCAAAATTTAACCGATACCTGGGTAGCAAAAAATCACAACAGAAAAACACGGTTGATATTTTCACGAGGCATTTCCGACCCTGCCAAGGTAATATCTGACCTAAAATTTTCAAATCATCGCACTCGCGCCAAATTATCGGCAGCAAATAAATATAAGCCGTCGATTCCATTACGGAATTAACCAGAAAATTCATAATTAATCAATATAGGGTGGCAAAAAAATTTTGTAGAATTTTTTTGCCACCAGCGGCCTAGTGGGAAAAAATTGATTTTTTTGCCACCCTATATTGATTAATTATGAATTTTCTGGTTAATTCCGTAATGGAATCGACGGCTTATATTTATTTGCTGCCGATAAATTTGGCGCGAGTGCGATGATTTGAAAATTTTAGGTCAGATATTACCTTGGCAGGGTCGGAAATGCCTCGTGAAAATATCTGTTCCGACTTGGGCTATTTCTTACTGAAGAATCTGAGGGCCTATGGAAGATTGGCTTGATTTAATTTAATCAGGTTAGTTTACCATTAAACAGCAGATGAAACGGTGCATCGTATAAGAA